>NC_141555.1:58043642-58288642 GCF_021556685.1 Rattus norvegicus | reverse complement strand
GAGAAAGTATAGGAAGTATCCCATAAGCAATTGTGGTTGATGTTTTGTCAAGATATGAACATATTTAATTTAATAGTTGTCAAAATTACTACATATACTGTTAGAAGAGACACTGTCTTCATTACCTTCAACATGAAGGAAAACCATTTATATATTCTTTTAAGTTATCAAGGGCATCTGTTAAATGAGTAACACACATCACACAACTTTATTACTTTGAAAGCTCTCTTTATTGCATATATTTACACAATGAAAAGTACAAAGGCTTAAACTCATGTGAGTGTACTTTGTTTCAAAGTTAAAGTTTAGATATACAGGTTGATGACAAC
Organism: Rattus norvegicus; assembly: GCF_021556685.1. NCBI lineage: Eukaryota > Metazoa > Chordata > Mammalia > Rodentia > Muridae > Rattus > Rattus norvegicus. Next base: position 58,288,313 of record NC_141555.1, on the reverse strand, counting down.
AGCCATCTCAGACTCAGAGGGGATAAATACATCCGGGCATCATCTATTACCTTACCTTTCTTCTTTTCTTTATTCCTGATGAAGACTAATCTCATTTGCAGCCCCTGCTGTGAGAGATGGATCAGAAAATGCCTGAGAGTCCACAAACCAGAATCCATCTATAGGAAAGAAAAAAAGACAACATCTACAAATAGTACACGCACTCAAAACTTGTTTGTAGATCTTAACACTTGAAATAAAATGCAAAAAGAAACCCATTTTCTAGGATATTACAATATACAGGAAATGGTACCTGTAGGAAGCATTCTCAGGGGATTTTAAACTTCTGCACCTAAGAATGAAACTGCCTCCATGAAGGTGAAGATTTTTTTCTTTGGCAAGAAAGTCAGTCTGTCTCTTGACAGTTGTGAAGTCTGTTCATCACTAGAGCAACGGTGATGCTTTATGAATGTGAACAGATAAACACATACCAGTTTTCACTTCTTCAAAGAATTTCAAGAAGAACCTGAAAGAGAATATATAATGTTCCACAGATGAAATATGGGAATTTAAATTAGCCAGCATAAATATGTTGTTAAAATTTCTGCCTTTATTAATTTTGACTATTTCTGCTATGAATAATAAGATGGTTATGTAATGTCTACCAATCCCCAAAGCCTGAAACATTGTGGAAAACTGTCTTATTTCTCCCCAACTTGGTTTTTGATCACCATACTTTTCATTGCCCATCTAAATTCTCTGTTTCTCATGTAGATCTGAGGACTATGTGAGGATGTCACTCTCATGTAGAAGACCAAGGAACTTTCTGTACTTGCATGTATTTACTCATGGGAGCATGCAAATAAATCTTTCAGTTACAAGAACAAAATCGTGGCTGTCCAAGACCCACATGAAACAAAATCTTTCTTTCTGCCATCAATGAACTTTAGCACACTGGTAACAACACAGATAACAATATAATGGAATAGTCCTGTAATAATAATATTAGTGATGATGATGATGATGATGATGATGATGATGATGATGGAAAAATCCCCTCGAGGGATCACGGAATAAGGAAAATAAATGTTGAGATGTGTTTTTTTAAGTGATATTGTATCCAGGAAAGCAATTTTCAATAGGACAGACTCCTCTCACATGAAAATCACTCAAACTGTCATGGCTTCACAGAGAGAGTTGAGAACCAGAGTGGTCTTTTAGGACAAGAGAAAGATTCGCCAACATTCTATAAAGAAAAGCAATCCAGACATTCTGTGTGAGGATGGTTAGCTTATGCATGGCTAACACACACAACATATACACAAACACACAAACACACACACAGACACATATGCATGTACACACACACAGATACACAGAGACACACAGAAAGAGACATAGACAGTTAGACAAACAGACATTCACACAGAGAAACTGACAGTCACAGACAAACACACAGACACAGACACACATACACAGACACAAACACACAGACACACACACGTATACACACACATATACAGAAGCACAGACACAGAGACAATAACCAATATACAGATACACACACAGACACAGACAGACACACACACACACACACAAACACACTTATGTACACACACACATACACATACACACACACACACACACACACACACTCATCTCTTGTCTCCTACCTAGAGTGTCCAGGTGCATAAAACGTGTGAAAGGATGAAGTGGACCCAGGAAACAGTTAGTCAGCAGAATATTGGTTGTGTGCAAGTGAATTGTGGTGTCTTCCAAGGATTTCAGTGTCACAGCTCTGTTAGAAGGTATTCAGGGACACGCTATGGTTGTGTGCATATAATTTACTCAGGGTCAAAAGGGCTAAACGAACCTTGGATAGCAGGAAGGGGTTTTTGTGTGCACTTACATCAGTTGCAGGCTTAAGGTACCAGGAAGTCCTCTATTGCTATATCTTTATAATCTCTGACCCAGCATCGGTCTGTTGTTCAGTGATCTCCATTTTACCTACTCAGAAATCGACTCCACTGAATGTGCCCCATACCCAACCCTGAGGTCCTACTTGCTCGATTTCAAAGGATTGCAGGTTCATGTTCTGCATTCTCTGTCAGAATAAATCCTCAGGAACGTGGCCCTCTAGACATCATGAATTAACCAGTGCTTCCATGGAGTTTCTGCATTAACCCGTATGTCCTCTATTTCTGGCCAGTTCTCTCTACACCCCGCTATCCCTCCATCTTCCCCTCTGAACTTCTGCTCCTGTCCTCAGTCGCACTCACTCACTCACAGAATCTGTTCCAGTTTATCCTTTCAGATAGGTCGATGCTTTTCTTCTCAAGGTGCCTTCTCCTTTCCTTTGTCCTCTCTGCATTTGTGGATTGTAGATGGAATATGATTTATCTCACAGCCGATACCATGCATAGGTAAACGCCTGCCATGTTTGTGTCTTTAGGTCTCATTTCCCTCTTGGGCTGATTTTTTTCTAGTTTCATCTATTTTCTCTTTGGCTTCAGGATATCATGCCTTGACCACTATGATGTCATTCCCCCACCCCTATGATGTCATGACCCACCCCCATGATGTCATGCCTTGGCCCCTTGTTAGAATGGTTGTATATATTCACCAGGTAACATTCTGAATTCTGCCCTGTCACCAGACTCCTCCAGGCACCCACCATTTACAGTTCTTCCTCCTATCCTCTCCCCTTCTACTCTTATTGAGTAGAGGACCCCTCTGGGTACACCCCGTCTCCTGGCACATAAAGTCTCTGCAGGACTAGACTCATCGTCTCCCACTAGGTCCTGAAAACGCAGCCCGGGTAGGAGAACAGGATCCACAGACAGGCGACGGGTTTACTGAACTCATGTGAGAACCATTATGCTCCTCTACCTCTCTCAGTCCTTCCCTCAGCTCTTTAGTGAGACTCACTGAGCACTGTCTGATATCAAGCCCTGTGCCTGTGCACCTGTATCAGTCGGCTGCTCGTTGGAGCCTTGCAGAGGACAATAATGCTACACTGCCGTCTGCAAACATAAGAAAGGACCATTAATAATGTCAGTGTTTGCCGTCTGCCCATAGGATAAGTCTCACATCCGGCCACTTTTTCTTTGGCCATTTCCTCATTTCCTCTTCCATCTCTCTCCGTGTGTCTCTTATAGAGGGGGCAATTTCTGGGTCAACATTTTGGGGATGTGTTTGGTTCCTTATCCTTCCACCTTGGGTCCTCTGTGGCTACAGAAATTGACCATTTCGGTGTCCGTATCCCCACTGTTACGAGTCTCAGCTAAAGTCACCCTCATGGACGCCAGGGTATCCTCACCCATCCCAGATTGCTGGCAAATCATAGAGATAGTACCAACCCTGGACAGTCACTGATTTCAGTTTATTCTCTTGGCGCTCTGTCCCTCTTGCTCGTCTCTCCCAAGAAATGATTCTCAAACCCTATTTACCTTCCCATCCCCTCAGTCACCCAATCCTTTCCTTCCAACTGCCTCTTCTCATTACTTTGTTCCTCCTTCTGAGAGAAATTCAAACATTTTTCTTGGCCCTTTCTTATTGTTTATCCTCTTTGGTTCCATAGAACTTAGTGTGTGAATTCTGTCCTTAATGGCTAATACCCTCTTTTAAGTGAATATATACATGTTATTTTGGGTCTCAGTTACTTCAGGACAATACTTTCTCACTCCATCTTCTTGACCGCAGCTTCTCAATGTCCTTATTTTTCTTTCTTTTTTTTTTTCTTTTTTTCAGAGCTGGGGTCCTTATTTTTCATATGTGTATAGTATTTCATTGTGTAAATGAACTAAATTATCTGTAGCCACTGTTTGGTTGAGGGGCATCTGGCTTATTTCTATTTTCTGTTCATTATGAAGAAATCCACTAGTAACATGATGGAGCACATGTACTCTCTGCACGGCAGAGGTCTTTTCAGATATAAGACCAGGTGTAGTATAGCTGGGTCTTTAGGAAGAATATTCCCCATTTTCTCACAATCCACTGGACAGATATTGATAGCATTATACAGATTTGCTCTTCCCAAGCAAATGCAATTTGTATCCTGATATTTATTTGCTTCCTCAAAGGAGGTCTCCCCCCACCAACTAGCCCTCTATCATGGACACTGGTGATCACATATGAAACTTCTTCCCATTTTAACCGGTCAGTAAATGCTAGAGCCTATTACTGATAGCCGGAGGGGAAAGTTGGTACCAGAGGTATTACAGTGGGGTTAGGTAGAGAGGTAGAAGAGGGTAAGAGGTGAAGGGAGAGGACTGAAGAAAAAGAGGAGGAAGTAATGATGGAAACAATCCATGTGGCCTGAAGAATGCACATGTAGCAGGGGTTTTATGCTTGGAGTATAAGTTATGATAACGTTAGATCTACCCAATACACGTTTATAGATTATAATTATAATAACCAAATTGTGTGTTTTCTTTATGGGTCATTGGGTTTGGAAATTCCAACAAGCTTTCCTCAACAGTATTTCTGAATCAAATTTTCTGTTAATAGAGATCACCCCTTGTAGGGGCTCTATCCATTGCTCCATAGTCCAGTAGATACAGCTGTTTCTTCCTCAGTCATGTCTCTTGTATTTTCTGTGGATATCTGTTTCTTCAGTGATCCATGCCCAGTGTTCCTTTTTCTCAAGGTTTTCAATGATCTCACCCAGAGGAGTTTCAGGTTTCTCAACTTGTTCCACTTAGTTAACTGCAGCTTCACAATGTCCTTATTGCTCATACCTGCATATTACTCCACTTTAAAAATTTTCTGATAACAGCGAACCGTCTTGAGTAGGCTAAAATTTCCCAAGAAAACATTAAACATTCAGTCTCTAAATCTAGATCTCCTCATCCCATTATGCTTGCTTTGCCTGAATGGCCATGGCATGAGCATTTTTTTCTTAGGAACATCAAAGCCATTTCCTTCTCCAGTAATGGCTGCCATCCCTCTGTCACAGGTTTTTACCCTGGTTATTTTTGGTGATTGATGTGATTTAGAAATTGTAACACCATCTGCATGGTAGAAAGCCAGAGATGTTTCAGGTTGACCCTGCTTCCACAGCCAATGATGTCACATGTGCACATTGAGCAACCATGTGACACCCAAACAGCAAGATGATGTCATCTTTGACTCCACATGCGACTGCAAGATTGCCTCTTCTCCTGCATGCACCTTGGCAACCATGTCATCCTGACTGCAAGATAGGAACTTTGAATCTACACCCAAAATTAAGATGGCCTCTTTAACTCTCTTAATCCTACCCGTCTGTGAGCATGGGAGGTCTTTCTGTCTTCTGCTACCTTCCTCAGTGTCTCTTTTCAGAGACTTGGAGTTCACACCAGATATGCTTCTGATGTGCTAGGTAAGAGTTAATTTATATTTCATAATATATATATATATATATATATACATTGTGATTGGCATGTCTTCCATAATTTCTTCTCAGCCTCTCTGTCATTTGCATGGCATATTATTTTCATTTAATTTTTCATCCATCCACTTGGCTGAAGGTGTTTTTCATATGTAGGTCATTTCTGGTAAAACTTTTGGATCATATATGTTCACTATTATATGATGTGTGAATGGCGATACACTGAGTTCTCCTTTTGCGATATCATCCCCTTGACCTCCTTTGTTTGTCTTATTGCTCTAGCTGGGAATTTAAGGACTTTACTGAAAGGATGCTGCGAGATGTGCAGTCTGTTCTCATTCTCCAATTTAGTAGAATTGCCTTTTGCTTCCCTACCCCTTATTTAGATATTAACTGTTGGCTTGCTATATTGCATTTTATGTAATATTTTTTGTATTTATTTTAGTATTTTATTACATTAGGTATGTGCCTGACATCCCTGGTCTCCCTGAGACCTTAAATATGGAACGACGATGGATATTGTCAAAAGCATTTTCAGCATTTAAGAGATAGTCTTGCATTTTTTAATTCTTTCTTTAATTCTGCTCCTTCACACCATTGAGTAATAATGAATATTAATAAATCATATTAAATATGTTAATAATTAATATATTATTTTTGATATATTAATGTAATATATCAGTTACATTATTATATCAATATATATTAATTTAATATAGTAACATAATATATTAATATTAATTATATTTACCTTATTAATATAATAATTTAATGTATAAATACATGTTAATATTAATATACTATATTAATATTAGTTATATATTATGATGTTAGGATATAACAATTTAATATGTTACTTTATTAAAATATATATGTATTTTATTAAAAAATATATATATAATGATATGCAACTACCAAAAAGTTAAATCCAAGGGGAGCTCCCACGTTAATTTGAAGTGCAGAGGGCACAATTTTTTTTTCAGTTAAGCTTGTTTATATGGTGGATCACTTTAATGGGTTTTCATAGATTGATCCACTCCTGCATCCTCAGGAGAAAGCTTACATGATTGCACTGAATGGCAGTTTGAAATGCTTTTCATTTTGTTTTTGAGCATTTTACCTAGTATTTTTTCCACCATTGTCTGTAAAGGAAATTCGTCTGAAATTCTTTCTTTGTTGAGTCATTTTGTGATTTCGGTGTCAGGGCGACAGCGGTGTCATGGAATCTGTTTGGTGATTTTCCTTCTGTTTCTGTGTTTTGGAGTAGGTTGAGAATTCTTTGAAAATCTGGTAGAAGTCTGCGCTCAATCAAACTGGCCCTGAGAATTTTTCAGTGGTTAAACTTTCAATTACTGTTTGTGTCTTTTTAGGGGTTGTACAGCTATTTACATAGTTTATCTTACCTTAGTTTACCTGTGGTCAGTGTTATCCATCTACAAAAACATCCATTTAATTCAGAGATTCTAATTTTGTAGAAAGCAGGTTTTTGAAGTGAGACTTAAGGATTCTGTGACTTTCATCTTTGTCTATCGATGTGTCTCCCTGTTCATTTCTGATTTTGTTATTTGGATGCTGTCTTACCTCGTATTACATGATCTATTTAAGGGTTTGTCTGTCTGGTTGATTTTCCCAAGGAACTAGCTCTTGTTTTTGTTAATATTAGTATTCTTTTTGTTTCTGGTGGATCACTCTCACCCTGAGTCTGATCATTTCTTTCTGTCCCCTCCTTTAATATGTGTTTGCTTCTTTTTATTCTAGAGATTTCATGTGTGCTGGGAAACTGCTAGTATGGGGTCTCTCCAGTTTCTTTATAAAATTGCTCTGTGCTGCATGTGCACGTTCCTCTTACACTGCTTTCATTATGTACCTTAAGTTTGGAGACGATATGCCATCATTATCATTGAATTCTAGGAACTTTTTTTTTTTCAAGTCTTCTCTGAACTTGTGGTTCTTCAGTTGCAAGCTATTGAATATCCATGAGTTTATAGACTTTTTGTTATTGTTGAAGTCCAGTTTAAATCCATGGTGATCTGAGAAGATCCAATGGTTAGCACAGTCTTTCTGTGTCTGTTGTGACTTGTTTATTGAGGGTGAACATGATCAGTTCAGGATAAGGTTCCATGAGGTACAGAAAAGAAAGTGTGTACTTTTGTGTTCATGTGAAATATTCTGTAGATATGAGTGAGGTCAGATTAATTGAAACCCTTGTCAGTTACATCTTCTATTTTTATTGTTTTATTTTTAGTTTCTGTCTCAATGACCTGCCCTTGGTGAGATGGGACATTGATGTCCCCCACTATTAATGTGTGAGGTTCGATGTGATATTTGAGCTTCAGCAATATTTCTCTCACCAATGTTGCTACTTTTGTCTTTGGGATATAGACATCCAGAATTGAGATGCCATTTTGGTGGGTTTTTCCTCTAATAAATATGAAGTGTCCTTCCCCTTCTCTTTTGATTACTTTTGTTTGGAAGTCTGATTGCTGGATGTTAGAATGGCTACATCATCTTGTTTCTTGTTTTATTTCTTGGAAAACATGTTCCAACACCTTAGTCTAAGGTTATGTCTATCTCAATTGCTGGAGTGTGCTTCTTGAATGCAACAGAATGACAGATCCTGTTTTTACATCCATTATTTTAACCTTTGTCCTTTTGTTGTTGAATAGAGGCCACTAATGCTTAACGGTATTAATGACCAGTGATATTAACTTCATGCTATTTTGATGTTGTGGGTGCAGGGTTTTCTTGCTTGCATGTATTTTGGTTTTTTGTTTTTTTTTTTTTTTTGGGTGGGATGTTTGAGTGTGTATGTTAGTATAAAATCTGTTCTGTAGGGTGAATGATTTTTTTTTGTTTGCATGTTGTTTTTGTTTTTTTCGGGGGGGTTGTTAGAGTATGCAGGCGAGTACTTCTGTAGGTTATGCTGTGTAATTTTTAATTTCTAGTCGGAGGTTGGGATGGTTCAAATTCTGAAAATCCATCAGTATAATCCACTATAAGTGAAACTGAAGGAAAAAATTACATGATAATCTCATTAGATGCAGAAAAAGCAATTCCAGCCCCGCTTCATGATAAAAGAGTGTGAGTGATAAGGGAGACCAGTCCTATGGAGAAACATAGTAAAATCAAGGGAGAGGAAACCTGTAATGACCATCAAGCTAAATATAAAGAAACTTAAAACAATTCATTAAAGTGAAGGACAAGGTAAGGCTGCCCACTCTCCCTATTCAGTATAGTATTTGAAATTCTATCCAGGGTAAAAGCATGGCTCAAATTTGGTTCTGACATGGAGTATTGCCAAGTGCTGTGAAGGAGGAATGGCACAATATTTTAAAAATCCTGGGGTATGGCCCACTTTTTAGCACAGCCTCATTGCTCTTTGGTGAGTCATAGCCCCAAGGACCAACTGTACTGAGAACTTCATGCAGCGTTTCGCTCGGTTGTTCCCCTCATATCTCTCTAATTCTAAGAAGTACATAAAAATCCTCCTGGAGCTTACCACCACTCAGGGAGCAACATCATTGTCATTTGCAATAATAGTGGTCGAGGTCTTTTAGGAATTTCCTCTGTGGAAGACCAATGCTTCCACCATCACCAAAGGAAATGTAGAATAATTAGTGACGACCAGCACCCTTAAAAAGCTTTTGGAAAAACAAAATTGTTTGTTAAGCTGGCTAACATGTTTTAACTACTGCCTCTGATGTAAAAAAAAATTAGGGAACAATTTGAAGTTCGAAAAGACAGGGACTTTTTAAGGTCAGGGATCAAGAACAATGGTGGCACAGGCTAATGGTGTGACTGTCACAGATGCTGGACTGTTGAGGACTGATTTCTGTCCCAGTTGTACCCTCAGCTCCCTGATAGGATTTAATAAGGATTGACAATCACAGGTGTGCATTCTGATCATTTAAAGTAGATATGACATTTTTATACACATATTTAGATTTGTGCTTTTTAAAAGATTCTTATTAGAGTACTTTTAAAGATAAATGATACAATATCAACCATTTCTCTGTAAATTCAAAATGCTGCCTACAGTGAAGGGAAACCGAATGAGAAAACTACTTTGCTTACTCTTTGTTACTCTATAACAAATTGCTTACTTATGAGCCTTGTTGGCCTTGGGAGTAATTTGTTTATTTTACGTGTACTATGTAATATTTCTTCTCATACACTATCACTCTTTTCAGCATCAAGCATGAGAAGAAACTAGAACATTATCACATTGGCAGTTTTACTTGGCTTGAAAGATTTCACTAGGATATCAAAGCTATTTGCTGTGGTTTGCCCTGAAGTTATCTGTATTTTGATGCTAATTCCACTGCCCCAAGGACAGCTGCCTACTCATGTACTCAGAACTCAGGTGACTTCACCAAAACCACCTCCCCATTGAATTTGTAAAGTACAGGTGTGGGGCAGGTACATGATAGAAGGAGGCTTTGGGAGTAATTTGTTTTCTTTACTTGTACTATGTAAAGAACGTTTCTTTACCATGTAAAGAAGGAGGTCATTGGAGGAGAAGGAAGAATGGGTGAGAGAGATGTTTGAAGAAAGAGGAGGAGACTGGAGGAAAAAGGGGAGATAGGAAGAGGAGAGGGTGAGAAGTCATGGCAGGTGAGGTTACGATTATGGTATGTAAAAATTGTTTAATCTTCAGGATGGGTGTGACTTTGAGTTTTATGCTTATATTATTTCTCTGGGAGAGAGTGCAAGATACAAGCTTCTCTGGTTTCAGATTAAGTAACAGAGTATTTTGGAAGAAAGATTTTGTCCCTGTGTATTTACAGGTTATTATTAATGTTCCTAAGGGATGGATGGTAAAGGGCTTTGTATATTTAAGTGTGCAATTATATCTTAGCAATTGGGTCAAAATTTTTGTGATGTGTGTTTTCTATGTGAGGGATTGAGTATAGGAAAGTGTGTGGCGGCAAGGGACACTGGGCTGACAGGGAGTAGGGATGTGTTTTCACCAAGATATCTACCTATTATATTAGAACACTACGGTGCTAGTGATAGCATGGTAAAAGACAAGTTTTCTTTTTTTTTAAAACAACAGATGGCAAAACAAGGTGATGGGCAAGAATCCACTAGTAATCAAAAAGTTGAGAGAACCTTTTTATTTTCTAAGTAAGAGGACACCGGTGCCATATTAATTCTTGATAACTTAAGAGCAGAATATAAAACAAAAATGGGGAAGCAGCAAGGGCTGACAGGCTTTTGGTCCCCTGCTGTGTGATAAGTAATGGCAGTTCAGAGAGTTAAGAGATTAAAGCTGCTTTTTAATGAGAGTTGTTTAGTAAGTCTTTCAGGATACACATTTTCTTTTTAACATAGGCTCCACAGGGGAATTTTGTGTGGAAATCCTAGTTACACAAGATACTTCTTCTATTAAGTTATAATTAACAAGTGATTAAGTTTTATTTAAGAAAGAAGAGAGTAGAGAGATTACCTGAATCAGGTGGGGATTTTCATCTACTGCTCAGAACTTAGGGAAAAATTAGGCTCTACCAAGTAGAGAGTTTTGATGAAATGTCTGTAACACCAGCGAAAGTGAATGCAGACATATATTGTAGAAGTTATTAACGATAAAGAAAAATCTGTGGCTTCAGGTAGAGAGCTTAACAGACTGAGATATTTTGGGCAAAAGTCCTGGTTTGAAGTTTTCTTATTGATATTAGAATTGATAGAAGGTATTCGATTAGTTTTATGATTTATCCCACTATATGGCTCGTTGATGACGCCTAGCGATGATTTGTGGTTACTTTTGATATTTACGACAATAGCAAGTTCAAATTCTCTTAACATGGGCTCCATGGGAACTTTGGGTTTATTTCCTGATATCACCAAGTACTGAGTTATATCAGGCTCATTTTATACATAAATTCCTTTTTTAAAAATTGTTTAATCTTCAGGATGGGTGTGACTTTGAGTTTTATGCTTATATTATTACTCTGGGAGAGAGTGCAAGATACAAGCTTCTCTGGTTTCAGATTAAGTAACAGAGTATTTTGGAAGAAAGATTTTGTCCTTGTGTTTTTAAAAATTGTGATTAGGATTCTGGAAACCTCACAGAGTCATACTGATCAGGTTTGATATCAGTAGACGGCTATCAAATATATATTCAGGAGAATCAAACAAAAGATATATCGATTCTTAACCTTTTTCCTGAGAGTTGTATTTTGTAGAGTGTACCTACTTGGAATCCTGGTTTCAGTGAATTTCAGCTGGGTCCAGTCAGGACATATCGGCTATCGCATTTGTTTCATTTTTCCTACCCCCTACACATAAGGATATCTCAACGCCCATGTACAACTTGAAGAAGTTATGGTGGATCCGTTGTCTCAATTACCTGGAATTTGTAGGGTGGGGCTGGAAGTGGTTATTCTAAAGATGTTTTTATAAAGAATTGAAAATTGGTTGAAATTTAGCAGGGAGGAATAAGCTAGATTTAGTTATACAGTCATAATCGTATTTGGTAACTAAGCTTAATCTTATCTTTGTTTGGGTATAGAAATAATTGGAAAAAATTTTAAAATTACAAGAGCCAGTTCTATTGTTTTTGTCATTACACACTTCTGAGTTGATTAAACCTGTGAGTTAAGATTGAAATATTAAAGTCATGCATCTGACTTTGTAAGAGTACTATCAAGAAAAAATTAAGTTATAAAGACAACAGTCCAGATTGTCTTAGATAGATAGATGCTTTTCAAAAATGTAAGAAATCCACAAAATTTGAGATTTAAAGTTATTACTTATCTTTTGTTGAGTCATATCTTCTCCTAACTGTTCCCCTTTGGCAAAGTTAATGAAGAATTTGAACATCTCTACCTCCAAATGAGGCAATACTTTGTGGCTAGGCAGTCACTGGAAAAAAATGCCTGTTTCATATGCAGATTAATACTATCCAGAAAAGGACAAATTATGCAGAGGATTTGAGGGATAAACCCTGCCAATACAGGGTAATCAGCCCTTCCAAGTCTGCCTTTCAATAGGCTGTCAGTTGATCTTGTGTCAGAAGGCTGAAGACTTAAGCTCACATGTTGCTAACAGGGGACTGTGCTATTGGAGATTTGTCTCTAAAACCTCTCAGTTCTAGAAGCCCTCTAAGACATCCTATGTGTATAGATATTTGGTCACTCTCAGATTTCTGACGGGGTAGGAGACTGATTATAGCCTCATTGCTTATCAGGCTGTATAACTCTGAATATACATATTTTACTGGATAGTTATCAGATAGTATACAAGCTAGCCAAGACATAATATAGATTTTAAGCCTTTCTGAAGCTGGAATGAAGAACTAAATGCTCTTTCTAACTGATATAGTGACAGACTGGGTTTTGAGTATATCAAATGCTTTATAAATTGTAGAATAGTAATAATCTTACTCAATTGATATATATATATATATATATATATATATATATATATATATATATATATATATATAAATGAAAAGTCTGTTTAACTGGACAAAAAGGGGGAAACGTTGTTTGCACTAAAGTTATCTGTATTTTGATGCTAATCCACTGCTCCAAGGACAGCTGCCTTGTCCTGTACTCAGAACTCAGGTGAATTCTACAGAACAGCTTTCACATTAAATTTGTGAAGTACAGGTGAGGGGCAGTTACAGGATAGAAGCAGGCCTATCATTGGAAGAGTAGGAAGTATGGGCAGGAATGAAGTTTGAAGGAAGTAGAAGAGACTAGAGGGAAAAGGAGAGACAGGAAGAGGAGAGGGTGAGAAGCCATGGCAGGTGAATTTAAGATACTGCTCTGTGTATTTACTGGTTGTTATTATTGTCCCTAAGGTATGGATCGTACCAGGCTTTGTATGCTTATGTGGGCTACTATATCTTATCAATTGGGTCAAAGATTATTGTGTTGTGTGTTCTTTCAGGTGAGGTTTTGAGTGTAAAAACATGTGTGGCAATAAGAGACACTGGGCAGCTGAGGAGTGGTGATGTATTCAACTAAGATATCTAGCAGAGACTTGGGAAACTATAGTGCCAGAGATAGCGGGATATAAGACAACTCTTTTATTTTTATATTTTTGCAACAACACATTCACTTCTGTATTTGACATGCTCTTTTTGTGTCACTTAGGGAAGATCTATATCTGGTTCCTGACAGAATGTGCTTCTTAGGTTCATCAATCTTATCTAGTTATCTAGTTTTGGTGGCTCATTATATATATATATATATATACATATATATATATAATATATATACATATATATATATATATATAATATATATACATATATATTATATATATATATCGGTGGTTCCTACAACTATGAGATTACGTGCAATTTTAACATGGATTCTGAGCAGGTATGTCAAGAAGGTAGAATCCACAAACGGCAATGCCAAATAGACTCGCTCCTATTCTTATGAGCCTAATGAAGTTGAGGTTTCATTGGACCTCTAGTTCTTCCCTCCCTGCCAATCCTCCTGTATCTTATCTTTGGCCTGAAGAAAGAATCATTTTAAAACATCCAAAACCCTGAAATCTCACCCTTGGAACACGACAAGGTTGATATTACAGAGATCATATCTAATGGGACTACATAGTCCACGCTGTCCTTTGATTTACTCAGGCAGTTATTTCTTTGCATAAAATAAAAATTTGGGAGTTTATCATTTTAAGTAGGTACACAATATTTACACTGTTAAATTCACTTCATAGCTTAGCCAAGTTTGTTGCCAAAATCATTGCCAAAAAACTGGAATTTGAAAACAGAATACTTGAGTACACATTCAGGAATATCTATAAAGACCCCTTTCAAGGAATGAACAATTAGAAAATGAAATACAATATTCACTCAATTAAACATATGTAAAGAAAAAATGGCCTGTGGGAAACAAGGAAAAAATAGGAAATTGATCTGTTTGTCACAGGAATGGAACTGGGAATAGAATTATTATCCAAAAAAATCTCCTACATCCCATGTTCCTAGATCTTTTCTACTCAATACAAGCCCCTAACTGAGTTTCTCCATGTAGAGCCTGTAACCACTGATGAAGCAAAGAGAAGTTTCCAACTGTAGAGAGATGTAGTAAATAAATGTTACCAATGTGTCACAGTAGACATTCCTGGAAAAGGCAAACTCGAATCTGGTCAATGTAAGGAAAGCTATTTAGGAGGTAGGCCATGGCAGTTCTCACTGACATCATCATTTGACCCTCCCTGAAAAATTTCTTGTACCCTGGAGAGCCCTAGGTTTTGTGATGTCACAAAAAACTGCATCACATATATTCCTGCAGTACCTCTAGGGATTACTAAGTGGCCTCTATTTCAGTGCAAACAGCCATTTGGGAAAGAGAACAAAGAGGATGTATATAACAAAAATGAGTAGAAGAAAGTTGGCTTTCTGTTTTAGTTTGAAAAAAATGAAAAAAATATGTGGTACATGGGAAAGTGCAGTGAGTGCCGTGTAGGGTTTGTGAGGGTTCACTGAACACATGAGCCTTACACATATGGGATTCAGGAAGTGGGAGCCTCTTAGTAGCAACTGGATTTCCTTGCTTGTTATGGTTACTGAAAGTCAGAGGTTTTTTTTATCATTAATTTCATTATTCCAAAAGTCAGGTGTTGGGATGGGTACAGTTTTTTTTTTTTTTTTGAGAGCACATGGCTTCTATTTTTTCTTCCAGAAGGAAAAAGACCTAAGGAGGAAGGGAAAGACAAGTATTGTATCCTCAGCTCAGAGTAAACTCCTTCGTGTATATGATTTCTACACTGTAGTTTGTGTCTGACACTGATATCTGGGAGGGAGAAATGCTTCTAGTTCAGACTTAATCATATCAGTCTTTCCACTAGTGTTATGCTGACTACTATTCCCTAACAGTGTCCCTCTAGATTTCTGAATCAATATGTCTGATTACCTTGCAGTTTTATTTACTTTTATCTCTTTCATAATTTTTTTTAATTTAAGCTAATTTTAATATTTTTTGGATATTTCTATATCTACATTTAAATGTTATTTCCTTTCCCAGTTTCCTCTCCATAAGAGACCTAAATGTTTCCATTCCTTGACATTTAAACCACCCTTACTGTCCCTTGACATTTCCTTGAACTGGGAGTCAAACCTAGGGAGGACCAAGGTCCTCTCCTTCCTTTGGTGTCCACCAATGCCATCCTCTGCTACATATGCAGTTGGAGCAATAGGTCTGTCCATGTACAGTCTTTGATTATCTGTATAGTACCAGAAAGTTCTTGTTCATTGTTCTGATGGGGTAGATAGCCTCTTCAGCTCTTGTAATCCTTTCTGAAAATTTATCAACAAGAGGTCCGTTTACAATTCTCTGGTTTTCCACTAGCATTCACTTCGGTAACTGACATGCTCTAGTTGTGTCTCTCAGGGAAGATCTATAACCTGTTACTGGCAGCATGCACTTCTTAGCTTTATTAATCTGAATCGTATCTAGTTTTGGTGTCTGATCTATCTATCTATCTATCTATCTATCTATCTATCTATCTATCTATCCATCCATCCATCCATCCATCCATCCATCCATCCATATATCTATCTATCTATCCATCCATCTATCTATCTATCTATTTATGCATATATTTATCTATCTCTGCCTCTGTCTCTAGCTCTATCTCTTCTCTATCTCTATATATCTATATCTATTTATCTATATCTATTTATATATATATATGTACATATATTTGATTGCTTATACATCTATGAAGTTAGTTGAAATTTTAACATGGATTCTAAGGTCCTAGGTCAAGAATGGAGAATCCACAAATGCCAATACCAAATATACTCCCTCCTGTTCTTATGCGCCTATCGAAGTTCAGCTTTTACTGGGCCTCAAGCCATTCCTCTCCCTTCCCATCATCCTGTATCTTTTGTATGGCCTGAATAAAGAATCATGGTAAAATATCCAAAAGCCTGAAGTCTCACCCTTGGAACACAGGAAGGTAGATATTCCAGAAATGATACCTAATGGGACTACAGAACCGCATGCTATAGTCCATGCTGTCCTTTGATTTACTGATGTCAGGTAATTTTTGCATAAAATAAAAATTTGGGAGTTTATCACTTGAAGTAGGAACACAATATTTACACTATTACATTCACTCTTTAGCTTGGCCAGCTTTGTTGCGAAAATCATTGCAAAAAACTAGAATTGCAAAACAGAATTTTTGAGTACATATTCAGGAATATCTAAGGAATGAACAATTAGAAAATGAAATACAAAATCCACTCAATTAAATATCTGTAGGGAAACAATGGCCTTTGGGAAACAGATAGAACTTAGGAAATTGAACTGTTTGTCACAGGAATGGAACTAGGAATAAAATTATAATCCAGAAGATTCTCCTACATCCCATGTTCCTAGATCTTTTCTACATATGCGAAACCCGTAATAACTTTCTCCATTCAGAGCATGTAACCATTAATAAAGCAAAGAGAACTGTCTAGCTTTAGAGTGATGTTCTACATAAATGTTTCCACTGTGTCAAAGGAGACACACCTGGAAAGGTCACCTTAGAATCTGGTCAATATAAAGAAAGCTCTTTAGCAGGTAGGCCATGGCAGTTCTCAGTGACATCATCATTAGGCTGGCCCTGAAAAAATCTCTTGTATACTGGACATCCCTAGCTTCTCCTGTGATGTCACAGTGTTTTCCAGACTGCAACTGCCTCTCAGACATTCATTCAGTACCTCTAGGGTTTATTAATTGGCCTTTATTTCAGTGTAAACAGCTATTTGTGAGGAAGATCAAAGAAGATGTAGATATCAGAGATGGGGAGAAGGAAGTTGGCCTAGAAAGTTTTAGTTTAAAAAACGAAGAACTATGTGGTACATGGGAAAGCACAAGGAGTGCTGTGTAGGGGTTGTGAGGGTTCACTGAACACATAGCCTTGATCTGAGCCTTCCACATATGGGATTCAGGAGGTGGGAGCCTCTCGGTAGCATCTGGATTTCATTGCTTGTTATGGTTCCTGGAAGTCAGAGGTTGTTTATCATTAATTTCTTTATTCCAAAAGTCAGGTATTTGGAAGTTTACAGTTGTTTTTCTGAGAGCTAATGGCTTTCATTCTTTTTCCCCAGGAAAAATAGTCCTGAGGAAGGAGGGACAACAAGTATTGTATCGTCATGTCATCTCAAGGTAAACTCCTCCTTGATTTGGATTCCTATAGTGCACTTTGTTTCTGACACAGATATCTGGGACAGAGATGTGCATCTAGTTCAGACATCATCATCTCAGTCTTTCCACTAGTATTTCTCTGATTACCATTCCCTGACAGTTACCCTTTAGATTTCTGTGTCAATATGTGTGATTCATTGACAGTTTTCTTTTCTTTTAACTCTACCATTTCTTTAGGAATTTTTATTGTGTTTCTAATTGGATACTTCTATATTTACATTTCAAATGTAATTTCCTTTCTCAGTTTCCTGTCCATAAGAGCCCTAACCTGTCCCCCTCCCCTTTTTCAATAACCCCCCTTACTGCCTCTTGACAGTCCATTGAACTGGGAATCAAATCTAGGGAGGACCAAGGGCCTCTTTTTTTCATTGGTGTCATGAAGGCCATCTTCTGCTACATTTGCAGTTGGAGACATTGGTCTGCCCATGAGCAGTCTTTGAATATTGATTTAGTACCAGAAAGGTTTCGTGCATTGGCATTGTCCTTGTGGGGATTAAAGCCCCATTCAGATCTTGTAATCCTTTCTCAACATTTACCAACAAGAAGTCCATTTTCAGTTCATGCGTTTGCCACTATCATTTACCTCTGTATTTCACATACTGTAGCAGTGTCTCTCAGGAAATGTCTATATCTGATTCCTGGCCGATTGCACTTCTTAGGGTCATCAATTTTATATCATTTTGGTGCCAGATGTATGTATGTATATACATTTTGGTGGCTCCTACAGCTAGGTGGTTCGGTGGAATATTAACATAGAATCTGCCAAACTAGGTCAAGAATGTAGAATTTAGAAATGACAATGTCAAATAGACTCCCTCCTGTATTATGAATATATTGAGTTTGAGGTTTGACTGATAAACATGTCATTCTTCTCCCTGCCTATCCTCCTGTATCTAAGGTTTCTACTTAAGGACGAATAATGATAAAATATCCAAAACCCTTAAGTCTGGCCATGGGAACACTGGAAGATAGGTAGTGCAGAATTGATATCAAATGGGACTAGAGAACCGAATTCTGTAGTCCATGTTGCCCTTTGCTTTTCTGATGCCTGGTAATTTTTACATAAAAGAAGCTTTTAGGAGTTTATTAATTGAAGTGAGTACACAGTACTCACACTGTTATGCTCACTCTATAGCTGGGCACACTTTGTTGCCAAAATCACTTTGTTGCAGATAATGGAATAGGAAAAAAGAATTTTTCAGTACACATTCAGGAATATTTATGAAGTCCCCTGTCAAGGAAAGTACAATAAGAAAGTGATATACAATATTCATTTAATTAAAGGACTGTAGGGAAAATACTGGCCTTTGTGATACATAGATAACCAAGAAAATTGAACTCTATATCTCAGGAATGAACCTGAGAATAAAAACATTATCTAGAAGAATCTTCTACACTAGATGTTCCAAAATCTTTTCTACCCATGCCAAGCCACTGACTACCTTTCTCCATCCCAAGTTTGTAACTGCTAATAAAGCAAAGAGAAGTCTCTAGCTTTAGAGAGATGGAGTACATAAAGGTTTCTACTGTGTCACATGAGACATATGTGGAATGGGCACCCTTGAATCTGGTCAATGTAAGGAAAGATGTATAACAGGTAAACCATGGCTCATCACAATGACATAATCAGTAGGCCCTCCCTGAAACATCTATTGAAACCTGGAGAGGACTAGCTTCTTCTGTGATGTCACAAGTGTTGTCGTGACTGCAACTCCCTTCAGATATCCCTTCAGTACCTCTAGTGTTTACTAATTTAACTCTAATCCAGAGTAAACAGTCATTGTGGAGTGAGAAGGAAGAGGATGATGAGATCAGAGATGGGAAGAAGGAAGGTGGTCTTCTGTCTTGTTATAAAAAAAGGAAGAAATGCATGGTACTTGGGAAAGCTCAGTGAGTCCTTGTAGGAGTTGAGTAGGATCACTGAAGAGATAGACTTGTTCTGAGCCTTCTGCATATGGGAATCTAGAGCTGCGAGCCTCTCAGAAACATCTGGACTTCGCAGTTCTTATGGCTCCTGGAAGTCAGAGTTTTTATATCATTCATTTCTTTATTCCAAATGCCAAGAATTTGGAAGGTAACAGATGTTTTACTGAGAGCTCATTGCATTTATTCTTTTTGTCAATTATAAAAATGTCCTAAGTAAGAAATAAAAGGCAAGTATTGTGTCCTCTGCTCAGAGTAAACTTCTCCATGCTTTGGATACCAATAGTGCAGTTTCTCTCTTACACTAATATCTTGGAGAGAGAAGTGCTTCTAGTTGAGACTTCATGATCTCAGACTTTCCACTAGTATTTCCACTGACTAACACTTTAGATTTCTGAGTCAATTGGTGAGATATACTTGCCGGATTCCTTTCTTTCATTTCTTCCATTTTTTCTTTATGTTTTTAGAAAAACTCTCAAAACTCATCCTGGGTGACAATGTAGATTAGACGCATCAGATGAAATGAATTGAAAAACTCTCCTGGGAATGAAAGTGGTAAGGAAATCACATTGATGTATCCTAAATGCAGTGCTAAGAGCAATATTCAGACTAGTCTGTGGAGATGCTGCTGTCATCAGAGACCACAGACAATTAGTGGAGAATGATTCAGCATTAAACTGGGAATGGAAGATGATGGTTGATATTGTTCTAGTAGATCTCACTACATTAAAAAGTGTTTCTTCCAGATAACTGAATGATTATTGTAAAGCAAATCCCGGAATGAACTTATGAGACCCACCATCAGCCTGTCAAATAATGTGCGAAAGAAGAAATCTGTGTCTCTCCAGGGACAAATTGTTGCTTTCAAACCAACAGTAAAGTGTCCATTCTATGAATGATACATTGATATATACACATTATAGCAGAATGGATACAGAGTTTCTTCAGGTCCATGAATGAGGTATTCAGCAGTTGACCTGGATCAGCAATGAAGGTAATTTTTGCCAACTCTTCAGACTTGAGCTCCTTCACTAGGATCCCCATGATTGAAGAAAAGAACAAACTTCAGACAACTTGTCTCAGATTTTTATGTAGTTAAGATTTCCTGGTCTTGGTCCTAGGAAGGAAGGATATCTTGCTTTCCAATTCTTGTTTATCCTATAATCCTCTCTGCTGCATTCATGCAAATAGATTACTGTGCATTTCTTTAATAGGTTACGATTGCTATTTTAATTATGTTGCCAAGAACTATAGAAAAAAAGAAGGACTGTATCAAAGCATCATATGAAAATCCGACTAAGGTAATGTGGCCATTGGAAATTTGTAACTGACCTGAAACTCTTACTAGAGACAAAATGCCATAAAAGGTCTTCTCTAGATATCTGGTGTAGTAGTTGGTGTTCCCCAACAGAGAGTAAAGGATGAATCTCTCTGTACAGAGAAATCGGACTAGTCACAATGATCACAGACTATGGAACACATAATTTAACAATGACTGACTATTTTTAAAGTCCTAGAATCCATTAGTTTATTAGTCCAAAAGGCAAGATGTCTTATCTGGTCATTGACATATGGATAAATATTCAGTATGCAGGTTCTAATGTCTATTAGGATTTGGTATCACTGTGAGTGCAAAAATGAAAAAGTAAAGGCTTCTTTCTTCCATGTTTTCTACGGGGATTCAAATAGAATGCATGGTTTAGAATACATTGGGTTTGCCATTCTCAAACAGACCAATATCTTCAACTGAACATTCTTTTCTTGGAAGCTGCACCCTGTCAGCATGGCTCACGTGTATGTGAACTGCAAGATCTAGTCTGGGAAGGTGGTCCTGTTCATCGATCCAACCTGCCCCTAATAATGAAATACCCAAGACTTCCTCAATCAACTCCTTTGCAAACATGGTCTTCTGGGATTTGAAGACATTACATCTACTAACAACACCAATGCAATTCAAGATTACTTTCAACAGCTCCCTGGAGTGAGAATTGTTCCTTGGGTCCTTATATGTAGAGAAAGACTGCATAGGCAGACACAGTGATCTAATCTACCTGCAACAGAATGAAGAGATGATGATGTGGCTGAAGCAGATTGGAGCTCTGCATTTATTAAAGGGATGGCAGTAAAAGCCCATGCTGACAGCAGACATTCAGACATGCTGAAGCCATGCTGAGACTTGATGTTTGTCACAGATGATGTCAGTATTTTCTTATGACTGGGATTTTCAACAAATTGGCTTTCATTCTATTCCTCATTCCAAAAAATCTGTTGCTGTAGGCCTCAAACCATGGGGTAGGGAAACTTAAGAGACAACAGAGGTTTGATAATCCAGTCTTCATTCACTGACTTGTCTCTACCTCTAAGTCCATGTTTCACAATCCAGTGCATTTAAATCTCCAGGGAATCAGTTACTGTTTCTCTACCATGCTGGTCTGCTGAAGTCATTTTACAGAAGTCCACTTCCAAGTAATTATTAAAGCAATGAATATTTTGAAGTTGTTTATGATCTACACACAGGCTTTTTACGCCCTAAGCATGTACCATCCCACTTCTGCATTTGCAGCTCTCAGCCAGTGTTCTCGACCTATCCATCCAGCAACCCTTAGATTCCACACTTTGTATGAGGATAATATTTGAAAAAAACAGAAGAATAGCTGTAGCATAGTTGTTCTTCACTGTAGCCATATTAACACAGACGGCAGAGCATATGATGCATTCATCTCTGTTTGTAGTGTTTAATTCCCCGTAAAGTCCCAAACAATTGAGAGTTGATTCTGTCAGAGTACCAGCAAAGTCAAATATGAAATGCAAAATTTCAGAATTCTCCTTCCAAAGATGTTTGTGAAAGAAGTTGTTTGCAAAACACTGTCTTAATAAATTTATTCCATTCTCACTTTGATATTTTGCTTTGCTGTCTTGAAGTGACGTTTAATTATCACTGAAATGCAGGTCCCCTCTATAGTCTCCAGTAAGAAGAATTCATTCCTCAAAAGGATGTATCTGCAGATGCCTGAAAAAATAATAGAAAGAATATTTCTTGATAAAGATCTAGGTTAAAGTTGAAACATCCTACCACAAAGATACATATAAGAAGTTCATTTGACATTGACCTTATATTATGCAGAAATTCTTCACATATTCCCTCTATCGTTGGGGTTTAATTAATCTCCAATGAATAGTTGACAATGAAGAGTAGCCTTTAGAATCATTTTACCCTTTTCAGTAATAGTTTTAAGCAAATGGAACACTAAAAGATCACAAAGAAGAAATGGTTATAATCAGAAGATATATGTGGGACAGTCTAACTCTCATGGTCAAGATGACTTTGCACATGCTCCTTATGGTCATGGATTGCTCTCATAATACTCTGCAGAAGGTTGTTCCTACTGCCTCACTTTAAGCTCCAGGAATTCCCAGCTACCAGAGCTGTTCAAGTTCCCTTACAATGCACTTGAAAGCCACATATGCTTAGGAACTTTTGATGTGCTTTAGCTCTATTGTCAGGTTTTTTAAGCCTCTACCAAATAGCAAGCTGTCCTTTTTACCCCCTTCTCAACACCTCTAAATCTGCCCTAACTCAATTTCTCAATTGCCATTAGTCATAGCTCAGCACCCCAAATATGCACTCATCTTACTGTGTTTCTAACATCCTGCCTGCTACACCAATGGCCACTCCATACTAGATCTCACATGACTGGTAACTCTTGCTCCACCCTAAATCCTTTCTCCACCCTTGTGTCTACTAGCCTGTTGGTAGAAATCCACACAACTGATTGGCCAAGAGCATCTTTATTGAACTATACAGAATCAATTTGGGAACAGGACCTTCAGTGTTCGCAGGATGATTCCCGATCTAAGAATCAAAACGATAGCAAACAAGACTCAATCCATGTCTCTGGTTTTGGGAGGGAGATAGAGCACTTAGATTCAGAGTTGAAATTCAAATAATTATAATATATATGAAGTATTAATTATGCCAGGATAAAAGGATCCAAAAAGTGGAAATGGGCAACATTAAAGGCAAGAGAAAAATCCCTAGTACAGCAAACAATGTGGACCTGTTAGAAAGACTGGTCTCTTTCCAGCCATCTGAATTTGTACTTGAAATTCTTCTAACCACTCTTGATCTCTGGATGTAGAAAAGAACAAAAAGAAAAAGAAAACAAAATAAAACAAAAAAATCACCAAAATGAAACAAAAAGCAAAAGCAATAGCGAATCAACCCAATCCTAAAAGAAGAGGACTGAGTGAAGATTGCTTGAGGTCCTCATTTTTAACTACAACTACAAGTCACCAATAGCTTTCAATGCAAAAGTTTGTCATTATTTTATTTGAAACTTCTCTGTGGGTCAAAGAAACAAGGTTTATAAGCTGCAACAACAGGAAAGAGAAAAAAAATCATACTGTAGAGCTCAACACTGATATTACTATGTTGACTGTGGGCAATGCAGAGAATATTGGTGTTTGACAACGGGTCTTGTGGTTTTCTATATGCTGGAAATATCTATGACTCTGAAATGAATTAGAGTCATCACCAAATCATCACTAAATGAACTGCTCCTTTCTTTGGAGCACAAGATCTGGCAAACTGTTGACTGACTATGATTTTTAACTTGGATCTAGCCTCTGTCGTAAAGCTAAGGCTTCTGATGGAAAATCCTCCACCAAAACTCTGGACTATCAATTGTGCTGCCAGCCAAAAACCAAGTCCTGACTCTACCCTGGAATCCAGAAGAGGTTTCAAAGTGTCAAACATAACAATATTTTAATTGTGGCTTTGTCTCTTTTTCACTTTTTATTTTAAATAAAGTGTGATTTCTGGCATAATTCCTTCTAATTTCTTCCTCACATAGAACTTCACTTTTGACCTCAAATTCCATTCATGAAGGGGTACTCTTATCTTTCATTGGCTAAGTTTTCTATTTTGCTTTTATGGCTTGCTGTGATTGCTTATTGTGACTGTCTAAATGATGCATTATTAAGCAACTGACTCCATAAGAATGGCTTGCGGGCATCAGTATTTTGCATTTTCTTGATGGTTAGTTTATGTAAGGTGACTTAGCCCACTGTGGATGGTAACAGCACTAGTAAGCTGAGGAGGTTACAGAGAAAAGGAAGCTGAGCAGATTAGTAAGCAGAGTTCCTCTTTATTTTCATGCTGCTGCCTTGTGTTCTTTTCTTGGATTCCATTGATTATGAACTGGAACTTGTGAGGTGAATTAAACCTTCATTTTCCCACACTGGCATTTTTATGTTTACTATAACATAGTCGTACTAAATGGAACATTTGGCATTTTCTTGAGATCTGATCCGATAGTCCATCCTCCTGCTGGCATGTAACCTACCCTTTTAAATTAATAAATAAATCCAAGTCACTCCAAACTTTTGACATATTCACTCTGCCAACAAAATCACACTGTGTATGTAACTTACTTTTTAATCTCATATTTTTCCTCCCACATTTTTTTCTCTTTAAAATTATCTCCCTAAACATGTTAGCACTTTGTACTTTTAAGTTATCTTATGTCCCATAGAAATAGTATAGTCAAATTTTTGATTTTCATAAAAGTGGGTGATTTGTTGTAGTAAAATATTCTAATCAATATTTATTGCATTAACTTTATTAATTAATCAAAAATTGACATTATTATACTATCTAGTTATCTTTAAAACTATAAAAGATTTGATTTATTCAAGGCTTTAAGGTCCTTCAGAACATCAGCTGGAACGTTCTTATGTATAATCTGGATGTATCACGGTTACTTCATATGTCTTCTAACTCACAGTGTTCTTTCTAACAATGCGAATTCAGGGTATTTGATATATATTTTAAGAGTGTTTAAGTGGAATATTTCCCTGATGACTCGCCCATAGTTTGAAATTGGAAAACAAAAAGATAATGTGTTTTGAGTGTTCACTTTGAATTCTACTATTTCATGAATGCATTTTCAGCTTTAAGAAACTTAATCTTTTAAAGAAAAATTGTCTCTATTCAGGATCACGTCTAGCTAATTCATAGTGGTCTTTGCATTTTAAATACTTTCGTCCACAATATTTTGTTTTATATTTTCAGAGTATTGTGAGGGGAATTTCACCCATATTTCCTCACAGTATGGTTTGGATTGGCAT
Organism: Rattus norvegicus; assembly: GCF_021556685.1. Classification (NCBI taxonomy): domain Eukaryota; kingdom Metazoa; phylum Chordata; class Mammalia; order Rodentia; family Muridae; genus Rattus; species Rattus norvegicus. The sequence continues at coordinate 58,262,741 of NC_141555.1, read as the reverse complement.
AAAGGAGGCTAAGGAATGTTGTGTGTTCGTATGATATTCTGCTTTTATGACCGTATTTTTCAGTCTTAAGAGACTGACACATTTTTAGAGTTTTTAAAATGGTATCATGACATCTGCAAATGAGAACATTTTCATTTCTTCATTTTTCATTTGTATTCCCTGGATCTTCTTCGGTTGTCATATTGCTCTAGCTAAAATTACACATACTGTAATACATAGTTGTGAAACCAGTGTATATTCTTGTCTTCTTCCTGCTTGTAGTGGAACTGCTTTGAATTTTTCTCTCTTTAGCACGATGCTTGTGCTGGGCTTCTTGTACCTTGCTTTTATTACGTTGAACTATATCCTCCATATCTACAGCTTCCCCAGGACGAATCAAACTTTTATATTGGGATTTGAAGAAAGCTTATCTGGTAGAAGATTATTTTTAATGTTGACTTGAATCTGTTCACAAGTATTTTATTGAGAATATGTGTGTATATGTGTAAATTAGTGTGTAATTCTCTCTCTTCCTCTCTTTGTGTCAGTCGTTTGTAACTCTTTCTCCCTCTCTCATTACCTTCCCTTTTGCCTCATTGTCCCCATGTCTCATTCTCTCTCCTTATTTTGTCTGTCATTGTTAGATAATACCAGATTCAAAATACAATTTTAATGTATTCAATCCTTTTGTCTACTTTATTGAATAGTCTTAGACACTTTAAATGCTATTTAAATGTATATTCGTTTCTTTTCAACTGAATACATGTGGTCCTATGATATTTCAGGTGGGAGAAATTAAAAACCTGATTCTTTGTAATTGTTTAGTATATAGCTTTTTAAATTATGCAAAATGAGCTGATTTAATATTGGTATATAAATACATCTAGTATTTACTGTCACTTCCAACCCCGACCAGCAGGAAAGGAGAGACACCACACATTCTTCTCAAAGCAGTTTTTTCAGGAACCCTTTTGTCTGCAAGCAGGAACAATGCCTCCATCCAGCCCCCGAGCCCACTCCCTTATATCCTCCCTCAACCACCTCAACCGTCCAGTCTGCGTGACCTCCATTCCTAGGTCCACGTCACATGGTCTGATATATCGTCATGGTGTGCCTGCGCAGCTCTCACGATGGGGAATGGCTTAATTTCAGGTGCTATTAATGAGACGCGGCAGCAGTCCCGGGCTCCATTTTGGGATTGCCGCTATACCCGCTCCCCACAGTAAATCCGAATGCTTTAAAAAAATTCTAGATTTTGGACTGTAAATATAAATAATCTGTGTTTTCTCCATGTTTCCGATTTTCTCTTTCATTTTATTAATTCAAACCTTTCATTACCTAACATGGCCAGAGGTTATGACGATCCTGTTAATACTTTCCAAGAGTGACCCCTTCCTTTCATTCATTATATTGTCTACATTTGTCTACATTTTATTGATTTCAGCCATGATGAGTTGGATATACATGCTATACCCCTTCCCCAAGGCTAAAAAGCCATCCTGAAACAAGATGAAAAGAGACTATAGGTCCCCAAAATTGTGGATGGGATCAGACATAAAGCGTCTTCTTGATACAAGAGGTGCTGCCCTCATGTCACATAGCAGCTGTGGTTTCCTGCAAAGCTTCAAGCCAGTCAACAGTCAAGAATGCAGTGAAAAGGCCTAAAAACTGCTGTACATAACTGACATACTATGGACAGTAAGTATCTTCAGTTGGAGGGTTGAAAAATTATTTGTAAGGGTTTATAATAGAGTTATTAAACAGTACTTTAATGTAGAAGTTATACAAATTTAGGATTCAAAGAAATAGAATGAGTGGGTAAAATAAATGGAAAGATTATCATCAAAATTCATTGGTGGAAATTCTCAAAGAATAAAATATATGAACTCTATTCCTCAATGTTATGTACATAGAAAATGTTTTATTATATAGGGATACTTCATGAAGCGACCTTATGATTTTGCTTGGTTAAAACAGATCTGCCAATTCTGTGAGTTGAATATGTGCATTATGTAATTTGATCTTAATAAGTTTAAAGTGGCTATTTTCAAAAATAGTAAGCATTATTTCCATGTACATGTTCAAAAACGGGCTTCTATAAATAATAATAATAGAAAAAACTAAAACACTATATATCAAGAAAACATAATTAAATTTGGCTACATGTCTAAGCAAAATATTCAAAAGTGAAGAAACTCAAGTGACTAAGAATCAATAGTGAAATATTTATCATCCTTATACAATACAGAAATGCAAATCAAAATTATTCTGAGATTTTTTTTCCTCCCTTTCAGAAATTTTAGTTTTATAACACATGAGTCAACTTATGTTTGCTGTGTTATGGGGAGAGGGGAACATTGATATTCTTCTGGTGGGAATGCAAACTTCAACAGCAACTTTGGAAATCAGTATGATGTTTCTTCAGGAACATGGAAATGTATGCACCTAAAGATATAACGTGAGGAAAATATATCCAAATGTTGATTCATGCTAGTATAGAGACTCTTGAATATTTAGAAATATTCACGTTGTTCCTTAACAAATGAATGCATAAAGAAAATGTGGTGCTTTTACAGATTGGAAAAGGAAAGCATGTAATTTTCAGGATAATGAATGGATCATGTGAAAGTCATCATAGATGAGATAATCCGGACCTAAGAGAAAAATGGGATACATTTTCACTTTAATCTGAATATTAATTCTCCACACTGTATCAGTTTGATTAGTTTAGTGTAAAAGTCAAGGGATGTGGTCCAGACTATCCTCACTTTGTGATGTACAAATGTACTTATGGATTGCAGAGGAACACTGTCAGGAACAGGAATGTCAAATGTGAAGAGAGTGGGAAGAGTATGACAATGGAGGGAATGTAGAGATGTACAGTTAAATTGGGAGACGTTTGAGGCATTGAATGAAAACCATATGCAACAGAAATAAAAACTATTTTTTATTTAATTATGTTTTTTGTCAAACTAAAGATTTAAAGCTATAAGGACAGAAGATAAAACATTGATTGGGTGTTTCTATGTGAAATTTCAATAATAAGAAACTCACAGTACTTATGGATTTCAACTTTCAATAAAGCTATAGTACAGATAATGAAATATACAGTCCTTCAGGAGACAGATGGGAATATCTCTGCTGTTAAAAAAAATATTAATTATATACATTATATATGTAAAATAATCTATTTATTTGCTTACATTTCAAATGTCATTTTCCAAACTGGTCTTTCTTTCTTGAATCCCCTAAGCTATTCTGTTCCTCATTTTTCTAATATGGTGCTCCCCCATCTACATGCGCACTTCCGCTTTAGTCCTCTAACATCCCCCTTCTCTGGGATATGAAGTCTCCACAGGACCAATTGCCTCCCTTCACACATATGGCAGATGAGGCAGTTGTCTTCACCATATACTCTGCTATTTGTGTAGCAGAAGTCTTCGACTGGGCAAAGCATACTCTAGGATGTGGAAAATTTCCTGAGGCTCTGAAGGTTATATTTAGTTGATACTGTTATTCTTCAAATTGTGTTGCAATCCCCTCCAGATAATTAAGGCATTCCCCTAACTCTTCTTTTGTGGCTGTCAGGTGCTGTCAAATGCTTAGGTGTTTCTGCATCTGTCACAGTCAAGTGATGGCAGAGCCCCTCAGAGGGCAAACATATTAGGGTCTTATCTGTAAGCACATTTGAAATCAGGAATAGGTCCAGGATTTAGAGTCGGTGGAAGAAATGTTTCTTATGGTGGTGTGTCTCTGAAGGGCCTTTCCTTCAGTTTTTGCTCTGTTTTTGTATTTGTCTTTTTTTAGACCTTGGATGTATATAGGACAAAGATTTTGAATTGTGTGGGAAGCACCATTCCTTCACTGGTGGGCATGTCTAGCTACAGGAGGCAGTCTCTAATGGTTCTATCTCTTTGCTGCTTGGTATTTCAACTACCATCATCCCATTAGGTTTATCAGAACCTCTTGCATCCGTGGCACCTGGGACTTTCCTGGGGAAACCCAAGTTCACCACCAACCACTGATGTTTATTGTCATTTATTACACTTTTCCTCTGGAATTCTCTCCTGTCTCTTTTCATTGTTGCAACTCCCCCCACTTTGTCCATCATTCTCTACCTCTAAATAAGTCCCTCCGTCCCTCTGCCTTCCATGATTATTTTTTTCTCCCTTCTAAGTTGTTTGCAAGGATTCGCAATCTGGCCTCCTAACATGTTACCTTTCATGTGATAAATGCTCTCAATAATGGGAGTTCTGAGCTTTAGGGCTAACATCCATTTGTCATTAAGTTCATCCCATGTTATGTCCTTTTTGATCTCTGTTACTTCACTAATTTCCAGCACCATCCCTTTGCCTACAAAGTTCTTGGTGTCCTCATTTTTAATACCTTAGTAGTGTTCCTTTGTTTAAATATAGCACACTTTATTTATTCCTCAGTGGAGTTGAGGTAAATCACGCTTGCGCCCAGCATTCGACTATTGTAAGTAAGGCTGTTGTGAACCTGTTAAACCTCATGTCCTTTTTGTATGTGGATCAAGGTTGAGTATATGTGTTGAAGTGAGTGGTAAAGCTGGGTCTTCAGGTAAATCTATTTGCAATTTTCTCTGAACGTCCATATTGATATCCAAAGTGGCTCTACAGATACTAATAACACCAGCAGTGAGGGAGTGTTCCATTTGTCTACATCCTAGCTTACTCTGCTACTGCATCAGTTTTTTATCTTAGTCATTGAGATTGGTGTAATGTAGAATCTCTGGTTCATTTTGATTTGCCTTTTTCAGATAAATATGGATGTTGAACATTTCTTGATGTTTTTCTCAGCTATTGAGGTACCTCAGTTGAGAATTCTTGGTTTAGCACTCTAACCAATTTTAAAAGTTTGGATATTTATTTGTCTGGGACATTAAGTAAGGGGATATCAATGTGGAGGGGACAATCACTATAAAAGGTGAGGGGTAGAGGTTAGCGGTGATGGACAGGAAAGTAGACAATATCATCTGTGATCTTTAATCAGTGTAAATATGCATGTATGTATGTATGTATGAATGTATGTATGTTTGTATCTATCTATCTATCTATCTATCTATCACTCTGATCTATCACATATTGCAGTACTTTGATATATTTTCTCCCTCACATAGGTCTAGTATTATCCTCTAATTATATCACATGCTGGAAAAGCTAATTAGTTATGTTTCATGCTAAAACGTATACAGTCACATAACTAAAGTAAATATTTGTGTTTTATGAAATAGTTGGGAAATTTGATAGCATAAAAATTAATTATCTTTATTGAATCTGTTTTCTGAACTGAAATTTAACCTGAATCAAAATTTATAAAGCAGCTTTTAAAATTCTTGAGTACTAATGTATACATCAGAATTGTTTCATAAAATTAGAAAATAGAGTGCATTTGTATGTTACATTTATACACGTACAGACACATATATATATATGTACACACATATATACACACACATATATATATACACACACACACACACACATATATACATGTGGCCACATACACATATATAGAAATATATACATATATACATATACAAATATAAATATATGTACAAGATATAAACATATGTCCTTATGTACTCATACACATATAGACATACACATACATACATACATACTTACATACATACATACATGCATACATACATACATGCTTTTAAAAAGCAAAATCCTTGCTTTAAAAGAATTTCCCTAGGCATGATGTATATGGTTTAGCCAAATAAGAGAAAAATGATGTTATTGCTAAATGGCTCTGTCTTAGTACTCATTTCTGCTTGTTTAACATGATGATGGTTCTACCAATCCGACTTCTATGTACTTGGGGATTGAAATGATGTCCTTTACTTCTCTAACTCACTCATACACTTTCTCCAAAAATAAGTGATTCCTTATCCCTACAACTAGATGCCATGTGCCTTTAGCCAAACATAATAGGAATATTAAAATAGGAGCTTCACATCTTGCAAACATTAGTTTATAAACTTGCTTGAAATCATAGTTTTGATAATTATCATTTTGATCAAAGGCACCATCAGTCTTACACATTCAAAAACACCTTGTATTCACCTTTTTTAACTAACTTTATTTTATTACATACAAGAGTAAGAATAAGTAACTGCTATTGAGGTGGTTTTAAGAGTTTGCAGTACCATTAAAGCTCACAGGTTTTTAAACTTCTTATTTTGGAAACATGGTCAAAGCATCTCCTCTGATCACATATTGGATTACCCATTTCACCATTAGCGGCAATAGCTCTAAAGGATTGGAATAGTCTCTATCCCTCTGAGGAGAAAATGATGTACAGGATTACTCAGCAACAGTAATATATTTGTAGCAGCAAACGTTTCAAACATCTTATATATTTCCAAGGGAAATCTGGCTATACAGACTATGACAAACAAATAAAGCAGCAGGAACAATGTTTTTGCATCTTGAGTCTCTGTTGATCTTCAATTCCCTGAGAGAACCACAACATAGAATGTCTCTCTGTCCAGGATACTGACAGAAGCCTGGCTGTTATACTAGATTGTGCCACTGCTGCTGTTTCCTGTTTGTTATGACAAATCTACAGACCAGAACTACTAGTGTATTCATGAAATGTTTGCTAATGGAACAAGCTGCCTATTCCAACTTGAGAACTGAAATTCTGGTTTCCAGAGAATACAGATGGGAGTTGCTCCAATGAACCTTTCTAAAGAGGGACACCACCCCCACTCCACAATGCCCCCATCCTTTCTTTTACCGCTGGTGCCTGGAGGGCTACAGGGAGGTTAAAGATTTTAAGAGTCATCAAAAAATAGTGATATTTGGAAAAAAAAGTTTTAGTTTGTAGAGTTATCAGCTTTAGGCTCTCCTTGGGGTGTAATATCACTCAGGCATTTGACATATGCTGCATGGAAGGAGCCTGAGGATGCCAAGTTAATAGCAAAAAAGACAGGTATTTTCTGGTCCTGCATATATAAGTGTATATAAAGTATTTATCAACAGTGGTAAGAAGCAGGAGATTTGGGGTCTGGGAGGAGAGAGAAGGAAGATGGTTACTATGTGTAAAATGCATGGCATCTCAGCTCCATAAATTCAAAAAGATCTGGGTCAGAGAGGGTGTGACAGGCACACACCAGAGATGCTGAGTACTGTACAAAAATGATAGAGTGCTAAGTTTTGTGCTCTCTATATATTGATACAAAACCAAACCAAAGAAAACAAAAAACAAATAAAGAACCATGCGTGTGTGTAAAGATCTGCTGGAAGAAATTTGTCTGAGGCTCTCAATATTCAACACTAAATAAATAATCTCAAATAAATGATGACCCACTCACTCATGGAGGTGGCCACCAAGTAATACTGGCAATAGTATTGTGAAACAGCATTGAACCCCACGGCAAGTGTTCATTACACAACATTTGGAAAATATTTGCATGCTTTTTTTTCAGTGGGAACCAAGCTCTGGTTACATGTGTTCATGCATTTGTCTGAACATTCAGCTTACTGAGGTCCAGGATCACTGACCATTGTTTTCCCTACTGCAAGGACAGCACTGACAGCAGTGAATCATAATAAGCTTTTGTCCAGTGAATGAAGAAGGAAGTGAGGGATTAAATACCAATCAAAGAGTACACATGGAGGTATCCATGGCTTCAGCCTCATATATAGAAGAGCATGGCATTTTCTGGAATGAATAGGATGAAAGGACTTGGTCTTATGAAGTCTGGTTTCACTAGTGTAGGGAATGCCAGAGTGTTGAGGTGTGAGTGGGCAGGCAGTAATCATAGAAAACTCACAGAAACATGGAAAGGGTCGATGGGAAAGAGGGGAAACAGGAAAGGGTATAACATTTGAAATGTAAATACAGACAATATCCAATAAGAAAAGAAGGAAATGAGTGAGAAAGGAGCAGGAGGCTTACCTCAAAGAAATGAGAGAGCTTCTAGATGCTGGTTTAACTTAAAAGATTCAAGAATCTTTGTTATATATGAAAGGCAAGGGTCAGCAGACTGTAGTATTTCATGTTTTTAAAGAAATGCAATTGAAATAATAGTTCCATTTTCTTATATGAACACACAGAATCATTGGAAAGAAAAATAGACAGCTGTTTTCATTAGATTTATTGGTTGAAGAATCATTGGCATATTTTTCAACATAGCTTGATATACTCTCAAAAAGGTTTTTATGGGATAAGACAGCAATAGAGAGTATTGGGTCAGTGTTGGAATGCAGGTGTCTTCCATGTATTTTCAGACACATACAAACATCCTTTTAAACTGTGAAAATATAAAGTTATTAATTGATTGAATGCAATACTATGAATATAATTCTTTATATGAAGCAGTACTATCTGTGTGTATGACTTTCACACTTAGTATAAAATTAGGAAATGAATTCATTTAAAAATTGTTAAAAGTGCTGTGGTATAGTGGAGGGATGGAATCCAGGCTCTCCACTCTCTAATCGTAAAGCAAACAAGAATGTAAAGAGACAAGTGCCTCTAAGAAAAGACTCACTATAAAACTTAAAATAACCTTATACATTCAAAAGAATAATATAAATATTTTAGATATTCTAATAGGATATAAGGATTATCATTTTAGAACGGGTTCATATTTCCATACAATATATTTTACTTAAAATTTAAAGCTCTTACGTGTGCAGTTTTGTTGGTCCGTACTGTTTTCCAGCTAGCATGCATTGATCTTCTTCATTATTTACCCCTTTAATTCTAATTGACTGGTTTTTATTGCAACCTTCTTAGTTGCCAACATTTTTGTCTGTTCTGTGATAACGACAACCATTTTTGTGCGGCTGAATCTGTCAAACATGTAGAGCCAGAATAAATCTGATGTATCATGGTGAATGGAATTGCAAAAATAGCTAAAATTTACAGGATATATTTTGATATTAAGTACAGGCATAAAGGAAACTCTGTAGTATATTTATTTTTCCTAATTTGTTTCTAAATATTTTGAGATAAAAATGTAAAAGCATGTTATTTGAGAAATGAGAATACCCTATTGCTAAAGTGCCAGAAAATATAAGATACTTATTTTGAATTGCAATGGAATGCAAAATCAAATATAACAAGAATAATTTGATGGGATGGCTATTGTGTATGCAAAATTTCTATGTCACAGAATTATATCCTTGCATTATTACTCCTTGGTACATTAATAAGCAAAATGACCAAACTACAGTTTATTTCTTATAGGACAGATAAAAAAATAAAACAAAACTATCCTTTTAAGTTCTTTTAAAACTAATTTTGCATTTAATACATACATCCTTCAGTAAGAGTAGAATGACTCATAGCGCTAAGTGCCTGCAGAACGAAAGAGGAAAGAGCATATGTCACCTGCTTGACAACATACCTCAAACTCTAGAACAAAAAGAACCAAATACAACCAGGAGGATTAGAAGGATGGAAATAATAAAAGTCAGAGCTGAAATCAACCAAATAGAAACAAAAAGGACTATAGAAAGAATCAAAAGAACCAAAAGTTGGTTCTTTGAGAAAATCAACAACATAGATAAACCCTTAGCCAGACGAATGAGAGGACACAGAGTGTGTGTCCAAATTAACAAAATCAGAAATGAAAAGGGAGACATAACTAAAGATTCAGAGGAAATTCAAAAAATCATAAGATCTTTCTATAAAAGTCTATATTCAACAAAACTTGAAAATCTGCAGGAAATGGACAATTTCCTAGACAGATATAATGTAACGAAGGTAAATCAGGAACAGATAAACCAGTTAAACTACCCCATAACTACTACGGAAATAGAAGCAGTCATTAAAGGTCTTCCAACCAAAAAGAACCCAGGTCCACACGGGTTTAGTGCAGAATTCTATTAGACCTTCATAGAAGACTCATATCAATATTATCCAAACTATTCCACAAAATTGAAAAAGATGGAGAACTACCGAATTCCTTCTATGAAGCCACAATTACTCTTTTTTTAAATTTTTTTATTTTTATTATTTTTTTTATTAACTTGAGTATTTCTTATATACATTTCGAGTGTTATTCCCTTTCCCGGTTTCCGGACAAACATTCCCCTCCCCCTCCCCTTCCTTATGGGTGTTCCCCTCCCAACCCTCCCCCCATTGCCGCCCTCCCCCCATAGACTAGTTCACTGGGGGTTCAGTCTTAGCAGGACCCAGGGCTTCCCCTTCCACTGGTGCTCTTACTAGGATATTCATTGCTACCTATGGGGTCAGAGTCCAGGGTCAGTCCATGTATAGTCTTTTTTTTTTTTTTTTGTTCTTATTTTTTTTTTTCGGAGCTGGGGACCGAACCCAGGGCCTTGCGCTTCCTAGGCAAGCGCTCTACCACTGAGCTAAATCCCCAACCCCCCATGTATAGTCTTTAGGTAGTGGCTTATTCCCTGGAAGCTCTGGTTGCTTGGCATTGTTGTACTTTTGGGGTCTCGAGCCCCTTCAAGCTCTTCCAGTTCTTTCTCTGATTCCTTCAATAGGGGACCTATTCTCAGTTCAGTGGTTTGCTGCTGGCATTCGCCTCTATATTTGCTGTATTCTGGCTGTGTCTCTCAGGAGCGATCTACATCCGGCTCCTGTCGGTCTGCACTTTGCTTCATCCATCTTGTCTAATTGGGTGGCTGTATATGTATGGGCCACATGTGGGGCAGGCTCTGAATGGGTGTTCCTTCAGTCTCTGTTTTAATCTTTGCCTCTCCCTTCCCAGCCAAGGGTATTCTTTTTCCTCATTTAAAGAAGGAGTGAAGCATTCACATTTTGATCATCCGTCTTGAGTTTCGTTTGTTCTAGGGATCTAGGGTAATTCAAGCATTTGGGCTAATAGCCACTTATCAATGAGTGCATACCATGTATGTCTTTCTGTGATTGGGTTAGCTCCCTCAGGATGATATTTTCCAGTTCCAACCATTTGCCTACGAATTTCATAAACTCGTTGTTTTTGATAGCTGAGTAATATTCCATTGTGTAGATGTACCACATTTTCTGTATCCATTCCTCTGTTGAAGGGCATCTGGGTTCTTTCCATTTTCTGGCTATTATAAATAAGGCTGCGATGAACATAGTGGAGCACGTGTCTCTTTTATATGTTGAGGCATCTTTTGGGTATATGCCCAAGAGAGGTATAGCTGGATCCTCAGGCAGTTCAATATCCAATTTTCTGAGGAACCTGCAGACTGATTTCCAGAATGGTTTTACCAGTCTGCAATCCCACCAACAATGGAGGAGTGTTCCTCTTTCTCCACATCCTCGCCAGCATCTGCTGTCACCTGAATTTTTGATCTTAGCCAATCGCACTGGTGTGAGGTGAAATCTCAGGGTTGTTTTGATTTGCATTTCCCTTATGACTAAAGATGTTGAACATTTCTTTAGGTGTTTCTCAGCCATTCGGCATTCCTCAGCTGTGAATTCTTTGTTTAGCTCTGAACCCCATTTTTTAATAGGGTTATTTGTTTCCCTGCAGTCTAACTTCTTGAGTTCTTTGTATATTTTGGATATAAGGCCTCTATCTGTTGTAGGATTGGTAAAGATCTTTTCCCAATCTGTTGGTTGCAGTTTTGTCCTAACCACAGTGTCCTTTGCCTTACAGAAGCTTTGCAGTTTTATTAGATCCCATTTGTCGATTCTTAATCTTAGAGCATAAGCCATTGGTGTTTTGTTCAGGAAATTTTTCCAGTGCCCATGTGTTCCAGATGCTTCCCTAGTTTTTCTTCTATTAGTTTGAGTGTGTCTGGTTTGATGTGGAGGTCCTTGATCCACTTGGACTTAAGCTTTGTACAGGGTGATAAGCATGGATCGATTTGCATTCTTCTACATGTTGCCCTCCAGTTGAACCAGCACCATTCGCTGAAAATGCTATTTTTTTTCCATTGGATGGTTTTGGCTCCTTTGTCAAAAATCAAGTGACCATAGGTGTGCGGGTTCATTTCTGGGTCTTCAATTCTATTCCATTGGTCTATCTGTCTGTCTCTGTACCAATACCATGCAGTTTTTATCACTATTGTTCTGTAATACTGCTTGAGTTCAGGGATAGTGATTCCCCCTGAAGTCCTTTTATTGTTGAGGATAGCTTTAGCTATCCTGGGTTTTTTGTTATTCCAGATGAATTTGCAAATAGTTCTGTTTAACTCTTTGAAGAATTGGATTGGTATTTTGATGGGGATTGCATTGAATCTGTAGACTGCTTTTGGTAAAATGGCCATTTTTACTATATTAATCCTGCCAATCCATGAGCATGGGAGATCTTTCCATCTTCTGAGGTCTTCTTCAATTTCTTTCCTCAGTGTCTTGAAGTTCTTATTGTACAGATCTTTTACTTGCTTGGTTAAAGTCACACCGAGGTACTTTATATTATTTGGGTCTATTATGAAGGGTGTCGATTCCCTAATTTCTTTCTCGGCTTGTTTCTCTTTTGTATAGAGGAAGGCAACTGATTTATTTGAGTTAATTTTATACACAGCCACTTTGCTGAAGTTGTTTATCAGCTTTAGTAGTTCTCTGGTGGAACTTTGGGATCACTTAAATATACTATCATGTCATCTGCAAATAGTGATATTTTGACCTCTTCTTTTCCGATCTGTATCCCTTTGATCTCCTTTTGTTGTCTGATTGTTCTGGCTAGAACTTCAAGAACTATATTGAATAAGTAGGGAGAGAGTGGGCAGCCTTGTCTAGTACCTGATTTTAGTGGGATTGCTTCAAGTTTCTCTCCATTTAGTTTAATGTTAGCAACTGGTTTGCTGTATATGGCTTTTACTATGTTTAGGTATGGGCCTTGAATTCCTATTCTTTCCAGGACTTTTATCATGAAGGGGTGTTGAATTTTGTCAAATGCTTTCTCAGCATCTAATGAAATGATCATGTGGTTCTGTTCTTTCAGTTTGTTTATATGATGGATCACGTTGAAGGTTTTCCGTATATCAAACCATCCCTGCATGCCTGGGATGAAGCCTACTTGATCATGGTGGATGATTGTTTTGATGTGCTCTTGAATTCGGTTTGCCAGAATTTTATTGAGTATTTTTGCGTCGATATTCATAAGGGAAATTGGTCTGAAGTTCTCTTTCTTTGTTGTGTCTTTGTGTGGTTTAGGTATAAGAGTAATTGTGGCTTCGTAGAAGGAATTCGGTAGTGCTCCATCTGTTTCAATTTTGTGGAATAGTTTGGATAATATTGGTATGAGGTCTTCTATGAAGGTTTGACAGAATTCTGCACTAAACCCGTCTGGACCTGGGCTCTTTTTGGTTGGGAGACCTTTAATGCCTGCTTCTATTTCCTTAGGAGTTATGGGGTTGTTTAACTGGTTTATCTGTTCCTGATTTAACCTCGATACCTGGTATCTGTCTAGGAAATTGTCCATTTCCTGAAAATTTTCAAATTTTGTTGAATATAGGTTTTTATAGTAAGATCTGATGATTTTTTGAATTTCCTCCGAATCTGTAGTTATGTCTCCCTTTTCATTTCTGATTTTGTTAATTTGGACGCACTCTCGTTAGTCTGGCTAAGGGTTTATCTATCTTGTTGATTTTCTCAAAGAACCAACTTTTGGTTCTGTTGATTCTTTCTATGGTCCTTTTTGTTTCTACTTGGTTGATTTCAGCTCTGAGTTTGATTATTTCCTGCCTTCTACTCCTCCTGGGTGTATTTGCTTCTTTTTGTTCTAGAGCTTTTAGGTGTGCTGTCAAGCTGCTGACATATGCTCTTTCCTGTTTCTTTCTGCAGGCACTCAGCGCTATGAGTTTTCCTCTTAGCACAGCTTTCATTGTGTCCCATAATTTTGAGTATGTTGTATCTTCATTTTCATTAAATCCAAAAAGTTTTTAATTTCTTTCTTTATTTCTTCCTTGACCAGGTTATCATTGAGTAGAGCATTGTTCAATTTCCACGTATATGTGGGCATTCTTCCCTTATTGTTATTGAAGACCAGTTTTAGGCCGTGGTGGTCTGAGAGCACGCATGGGATTATTTCTATCTTTCTGTACCTGTTGAGGCCCGTTTTTTGACCAATTATATGGTCAGTTTTGGAGAAAGTACCATGAGGAGCTGAGAAGAAGGTATATCCTTTTGCTTTAGGATAGAATGTTCTATAAATATCCGTTAAGTCCATTTGGCTCATGACTTCTCTTAGTCTGTCTACATCACTGTTTAATTTCTGTTTCCATGATCTGTCCATTGATGAGAGTGGGGTGTTGAAATCTCCCACTATTATTGTGTGAGGTGCAATGTGTGTTTTGAGCTTTAGTAAGGTTTCTTTTACGTATGTAGGTGCCCTTGTATTTGGGGCATAGATATTTAGGATTGAGAGTTCATCTTGGTTGATTTTTCCTTTGATGAATATGAAGTGTCCTTCCTTATCTTTTTTGATGACTTTTAGTTGGAAATTCATTTTATTTGATATTAGAATGGCTACTCCAGCTTGCTTCTTCTGAACATTTGCTTGGAAAGTTGTTTTCCAGCCTTTCACTCTGAGGTAGTGTCTGTCTTTGTCTCTGAGGTGTGTTTCCTGTAGGCAGCAGAATGCTGGGTCCTAGTTGCATATCCAGTTTGTTAATCTATGTCTTTTTATTGGGGAGTTGAGGCCATTGATATTGAGAGATATTAAGGAATAGTGATTATTGCTTCCCGTTATATTCATATTTGGATGTGAGGTTATGTTTGTGTGCTTTCATTCTCTTTGTTTTGTTGCCAAGACGATTAGTTTCTTGCTTCTTCTAGGGTATAGCTTGCCTCCTTATGTTGGGCTTTACCATTTATTATCCTTTGTAGTGCTGGATTTGTAGAAAGATATTGTGTAAATTTGGTTTTGTCATGGAATATCTTGGTTTCTCCATCAATGTTAATTGAGAGTTTTGCTGGATACAGTAACCTGGGCTGGCATTTGTGTTCTCTTAGGGTCTGTATAACATCAGTCCAGGATCTTCTGGCCTTCATAGTTTCTGGCGAGAAGTCTGGTGTGATTCTGATAGGTCTGCCTTTATATGTTACTTGACCTTTTTCCCTTACTGCTTTTAATATTCTTTCTTTATTTTGTGCGTTTGGTGTTTTGACAATTATGTGACGGGAGGTGTTTCTTTTCTAGTCCAATCTGTTTGGAATTCTGTAGGCTTCTTGTATGTCTATGGGTATCTCTTTTTTTAGGTTAGGGAAGTTTTCTTCTATGATTTTGTTGAAGATATTTACTGGTCCTTTGAGCTGGTAGTCTTCACTCTCTTCTATACCTATTATCCTTAGGTTTGATCTTCTCATTGAGTCCTGGATTTCCTGTATGTTTTGGACCAGTAGCTTTTTCCGCTTTACATTATCTTTGACAGTTGAGTCAATGATTTCTATGGAATCTTCTGCTCCTGAGATTCTCTCTTCCATCTCTTGTATACTGTTGGTGAAGCTTGTATCTACAGCTCCTTGTCTCTTCTTTTGGTTTTCTATATCCAGGGTTGTTTCCATGTGTTCTTTCTTGATTGCTTCTATTTCCATTTTTAATTCCTTCAACTTTTTCATTGTGTTTTCCTGGAATTCTTTCAGGGATTTTTGCTATTCCTCTCTGTAGGCTTGTACTTGTTTATTAATGTTTTCCTGTGCTTCCCTAAGTGTGTTCATGTCTTTCTTGAAGTCCTCCAGCATCATGATCAAATGTGATTTTGAAACTAGATCTTGCTTTTCTGGTGTGTTTGGATATTCCATGTTTATTTTGGTGGGAGAATTGGGCTCCGATGATGGCATGTAGTCTTGGTTTCTGTTGCTTGGGTTCCTGCGCTTGCCTCTCGCCATCAGATTATCTCTAGTGTTACTTTGTTCTGCTATTTCTGACAGTGGCTAGACTGTCCTATAAGCCTGTGTGTCAGGAGTGCTGTAGACCTGTTTTCCTCTCTTTCAGTCAGTTATGGGGACAGAGTGTTCTGCTTTCGGGCGTGTAGTTTTTCCTCTCTACAGGTCTTCAGCTGTTCCTGTGGGCCTGTGTCTTGAGTTCACCAGGCAGCTTTCTTGCAGCAGAAAATTTGGTCTTATTTGTGGTCCCGAGGCTCAGGTTCGCTCGTGGGGTGCTGCCCAGGGGCTCTCTGCAGCGGCAGTAACCAGGAAGACCTGTGCCGCCCCTTCCGGGAGCTTCAGTGCACCAGGGTTCCAGATGGTCTTTGGCTTTTTCCTCTGGCGTCCGAGATGTGTGTGTAGGGAGCAGTCTCTTCTGGTTTCCCAGGCTTGTCTGCTTCTCTGAAGGTTTAGCTCTCCCTCCCACGGGATTTGGGTGCAGAGAACTGTTTATCCGGTCTGTTTCCTTCAGGGTCCGGTGGTTTTTCTGGCAGGTGTCCTGCTGCTCCTGGGCCCTCCCCCACGGGAGCCCAGAGGCCTTATACAGTTTCCTCTTGGGCCAGGGATGTGGGCAGGGGTGAGCAGTGTTGGTGGTCTCTTCCGCTCTGCAGCCTCAGGAGTGCCCACCTGACCAGGCGGTTGGGTCTCTCTCTCTCACCGGGTCTGGGAGCAGAGAGCTGCTGCGGGCCGGGATCCTCGGGTCCACAATTACTCTTATACCTAAACCACACAAGGACCCAACAAAGAAAGAGAATTTCAGACCAAATTCCCTTATGAATATCGACGCAAAAATACTCAATAAAATTCTGGCAAACCGAATCCAAGAGCACATCAAAACAATCATCCACCATGATCAAGTAGGCTTCATCCCAGGCTTGCAGGGATGGTTTAATATACGGAAAACCATCAACGTGATCCATTATATAAACAAATTGAAAGAACAAAACCACATGATCGTTTCATTACACGCTGAGAAAGCATTTGACAAAATTCAACACCCCTTCATGATAAAAGTCCTGGAAAGAATAGGAATTCAAGGCCCATACCTAAACATAGTAAAAGCCATATACAGCAAACCAGTTGCTAACATTAAACTAAATGGAGAGAAACTTGAAGCAATCCCATTAAAATCAGGGACTAGACAAGGCTGCCCACTCTCTCCCTACTTATTCAATATGGTTCTTGAAGTTCTAGCCAGAGCACTCAGACAACAAAAGGAGATCAAGGGGATACAGATTGGAAAAGAAGAAGTCAAAATATCACTATTTGCAGATGATATGATAGTATATTTAAGTGTTCCCAAAAGTTCCACCAGAGAACTACTAAAGCTGATAAACAACTTCAGCAAAGTGGCTGGGTATAAAATTAACTCAAATAAATCAGTTGCCTTCCTCTATACAAAAGAGAAACAAGCCGAGAAAGAAATTAGGGAAACGACACCCTTCATAATAGACCCAAATAATATAAAGTACCTCGGTGTGACTTTAACCAAGCAAGTAAAAGATCTGTACAATAAGAACTAGAAGACACTGAAGAAAGAAATTGAAGAAGACCTCAGAAGATGGAAAGATCTCCCATGCTCATGGATTGGCAGGATTAATATAGTAAAAAATGGCCATTTTACCAAAAGCAATCTACAGATTCAATGCAATCCCCATCAAAATACCAATCCAATTCTTCAAAGAGTTAGACAGAAAAATTTGCAAATTCATCTGGAATAAGAAAAAACCCAGGATAGCTAAAGCTATCCTCAACAATAAAAGGACTTCAGGGGGAATCACTATCCCATAACTCAAGCAGTATTACAGAGCAATAGTGATAAAAACTGCATGGTATTGGTACAGAGACAGACAGGTAGACCAATGGAATAGAATTGAAGACCCAGAAATGAACCCACACACCTATGGTCACTTGATTTTTGACAAAGGAGCCAAAACCATCCAATGGAAAAAAGATAGCATTTTCAGCAAATGGTGCTGGTTCAACTGGAGGGCAACATGTAGAAGAATGCAGATCGATCCATGCTTATCACCCTGTACAAAGCTTAAGTCCAAGTGGATCAAGGACCTCCACATAAAACCAGACACACTCAAACTAATAGAAGAAAAACTAGGGATGCATCTGGAACACATGGGCACTGGAAAAAATTTCCTGAACAAAACACCAATGGCTTATGCTCTAAGATCAAGAATCGACAAATGGGATCTCATAAAACTGCAAAGCTTCTGTAAGGCAAAGGACACTGTGGTTAGGACAAAATGGCAACCAACAGATTGGGAAAAGATCTTTACCAATCCTACAACAGATAGAGGCCTTATATCCAAAATATACAAAGAACTCAAGACGTTAGACCGCAGGGAGACAAATAACCCTATTAAAAAATGGGTTCAGAGCTAAACAAAGAATTCACAGCTGAGGAATGCCGAATGGGTGAGAAACACCTAAAGAAATGTTCAACATCTTAAGTCATAAGGGAAATGCAAATCAAAACAACCCTGATATTTCACCTCATACCAGTGAGAAAGGCTAAGATCAAAAACACAGGTGACAGCAGATGCTGGCAAGGATGCGGAGAAAGAGGAAAACTTTTTCATTGTTGGTGGGATTGCAGACTGGTACAACCATTCTGAAAATCCGTCTGGGGGTTCCTCAGGAAATTGGACTGCCTGAGGATCCACCTATACCTCTCTTGGGCATATGCCTAAAAGATGCCCCAACATATAAAAAAGACCCGTGCTCCACTATGTTCATCACAGCCTTATTTATAATAGCCAGAAGCTGGAAAGAACCCTGATACCCTTCAACAGAGGAAAGGATACAGAAAATATTGTACATCTACACAATGGAATATTACTCCGCTATGAAAAACAATTTCTTTATGAAATTCGAAGCCAATGGTTGGAATTAGAAAATATCATCCTGTGTGAGGTAACCTAATCACAAAAAAACACACATGGTATGCACTCATTGATAAGTGGCTATTAGCCCAAATACTTGAATTACCCTAGATGCCTAGACAACTGAAACAGAAGACGGATGATCAAAATGTGAATGCTTCTTCTTTAAAAGTGGAACAAGAATACACTTTTCAGCGAATAGAGAGGCAAAGATTAAAACAGACACAGAAGGAACACCCATTTAGAATCTGCCCCACATGTGGCCCTACATATTCAGCCATCCAATTAGACAAGATGGATGAAGCAAAGAAGTGCAGGCTGACAGGAGCCGGACGTAGTTCTCTCCTGAGAGATACAGCCAGAATACATCAAATACAGATGCGAATGCCAGCAGCAAATCACTGAACTGAGAATAGGACCCCCGTTGAAGGAACTAGAGAAAGAACTGGAAGAGCTTGAAGGGGCTCGAGACCCCATATGTACAACAATGCCAAGCAACCAGAGCTTCCAGGGACTAATCCACTACCTAAAGACCCTTGACTCTGACCTCATAGGTAGCAATGAATATCCTAGTAATAGCACCAGTGGAAGGGGAAGCCCCGGGTCCTGCTCAGACTGAACCCCCAGTGAACATGATTGTTGGTGGGAGGGCATCAATGGGGGGAGGATTGGGACCGGAACACCCTTATTTAGGGGAGGGGGAGGGGGATAAAAAATGAGAGAAAAAAAGAGTAGAATGACTTTTTCCTAAAGTACTTATGTTAATTTGTGACATTCAAAAATGAATTTTGCTTTCTTTTTCCAAATGCCAATACCAATGTACAAAATCCATAGGTAGTGAGAAAGATAATTGTTGCGGTTCTTCAATAATCGTTTCCTTTGGTTATTGGAATTTTAACCATGTGTTTCAAAATTAATCTAAGTATTGTCATTTCGATCAGTAGATGTAGAAGAAACAATGATATAAACCACATCTGCAAGCTATAGAAATTTTTCCAAGCAATTCCAATTGACATTCTTACACAAATTCTTTTTATAATAAATGTATTAAACAAAATACTCCTAAACAAATAGTAATATCTTTGGAGTTAAGTTCACATTAAGTTCAAACTTTCTCTCTAGATATAGAGTCTTATTAATTAATCTATTATTACTTTGGAAGGAATAAAAGAGAATATGGATATATAGATATGAATTTCATTTCTTTCATGAATGTTTAAACAAGATTCTTCCCTTTTAATATTCCCAGTCTCTTGATTTGTTTCCGGATATCACAGATCCCATAAGGGTTGGATTAAAAAGTGTTCACTATGTCATGATAATAAACTTAGTCTTAGAAATTCCCTATTTGTTGCTACTTATGAATAAGGAATTTTGAATCAGATCAAGCAACTTGAGTCCACAGAGATGTTTTCCTTCTCTAATTATCATTTGCACACATTTGTTCATAATACCATGTCATAGCCAGAGTTTCTATTACTGTTGTGAAATACCATGACCAAAAGGGAAAACAGGAAAGTTGGGGAAGAAAGTGTTTATTTTAGTTTACATTTTCTTTTTTTAAATTTTATTTAATAGAATTTTACAATCCAGATTTCATCCCTCTCCAAGCCCATACTCTTACTGTTCTACATCCCTTAGCTACTCCCCTCATGCCCATCTGAATGAAGCCGTCTCCCACTGCACCCCTAGTCTACCAGACCTCTCCACTCTCTGGGGACTCAAATCTCTTGATGGTTAAGTGCTTTTTCTATTGTTGTGTCTAGAACCAACACTCCAGGCTTAGAGGCCTCATACTAGCTTGTGCATGATGCCGCATTGATATCTTAGTGTCTTAAAAAAACACTGGCGTCTAGTTCAGTTAACACTGCTGGTCCTCCTGCAGGGTTTCTCCCCTCCTCAACTTCCTCCACTTTCCCCTAGTTCGAACACAGGGCTTAGAAGCTTCTGTTCATTGCCTGAGTGTAATTGTCTGCATCTGACTCTTTAAGCTGGGTGTTGTGTCTTTCAGAAGGCAGTCATGTCAGGTCCATTTTGTGAACATGACAAAGCATGAATAATAGTGCCAGACCTTGGGGGCCTCTACTTAATCTGGTTCCCAGATATGGCGGCTCACTGGAATTTCTTTTACTCAGGTTCTTCCCCTGTCTTGTCCCTGAAGTTCTTATAGACAGCAGCAAATATGGCTCAGAGTTTTGATTTGTGGATGGCAACCTTATCCCTCACTTGGTGCTCTCTCTTCCTCATGGAGATAGTCTCTACAAGTTCTGTCTACCCACTCCTGGACATTTCACTAAGTCCTGATAGTCTCTTACCTCTCAGTTCTCTGGAATATTCTAGAGCCAGTCCCTACCTCCAACATTTTAGCTCCTGAGGTTGCCTGTTTCCATTCATTCTACTGGCCCTCAGGGCTACAGTCCTACTCCCCTCCAATACCTGACCATGTTCCCCTCTTTCACTTCCTGTCTCCTTTCTTACCCAGGTCCCTCACTTTTCCCTCTGTCGTTCATTTCTTCTCGATCTCAAGTGGAATTGAGGTTCTTCACTTTGGCACTTCACCTTATTAAACTTTTATTTTTCCTTTTATAAAAATTGGATATTTTTGTTTACATTTCAAATATTATTCACTTTCCCAGCTTTCCAGTCATAAGACACCTATCCCTTCCCCCTACAGTTCTTCTATATAGGTATTCCCCCTCACTAACCACTCCCTTTCCCAGAACCCCTTGACATTCCCCTACACTGGGGGTTCCACCTTTGCTAGGCCTAAGAGCATCTCCTCCCATTGAGGTCCAACAAGGCCATTCTCTGCTACATATGCAGTTGGAGCCATAGTTGTGTCCATGTACAGTCTTTGAATATTGGTTTAGTACCAGAAAGCTATAGGGCATTTGCATTGTGGTTCTTATGGGCTTGAAAGCCCATTCAATCCTGGTAATCCTTTCTCCAAATTTACTAACCTGAGTTTCGTTTGCATTCTACTGGTTTGCCAAAAACCCTCACTTCTGTAATCGGCATGCTCTACCTGGTTCGCTCAGGAAAGATCTATATCCGTTTCCTGGCAGCATGCACTTCTTAGCATCATCAATCTTATGTATTTTTGTGGCAGATCTATCTATCTATCTATCTATCTATCTATCTATCTATCTATCTATCTATCTATCTATCTATCTATCTATTTCTATCTCTATGTCTATCTAACTATGTCTATATCTATATTTATATCTATATGTATATCTATATCTATATATGCATATGTATATGTATATGCATATCTATATATGTATATGTATATATTTAGTGGCTATTTACAGCTATGTGGTTAGGTGGAATTTTAGGATGGATTCTGTGCAACTAGGTCAAAAATGTAAAATCACCAAAGGCAAATGCCAATCAGACTCGCTCCCGTTATTGTGAATCTATTGAAGTTTAAGTCTCTCTGTACATCAACCCAGTCCTCTTCCTGCCCATCCTCCTGATTCTTGTGTTTGGCCAGAAGAAAGAATCATGGTAAAACCTACAAAACCCTTAAATGTGGCCTTGGGAACACCGGAAGGTAAATATTATAGAACTGATATCTAATACGACTAGAGATCCACATTCTATACTCCATGATGTTCTTTGCTTTATTGATATCTCATAAATTTTGGATAAATTAAGGATTTGGGAGTTTATCATTTGAATTAGGTACACAATATTTACACTTTTATATTCATTCTATAGTAGGGCACGCTTTGTTGCTAATTCATTGCAAAAACTGGAATTGCAAAACAGAATTTTTGAATACACATTCAGGAATATATATATATATATATATATATATATATATATATATATATATATATATATATAAAGTCTTCTATAAAGGAAAGTACAATACGAAAATGAAATGCAATATTCAATCAATTAAAGGTCTGTAGGGAAAATACTGACCTTTCGGAAACAGAGATAACCTAGTAAATTGTTCCTAGTTCTTTTCTACTCATGCCAAGTGCCTTAATTACTTTCTCTTTTAGAGCATGTAGCCTCTCTTGAAGCAAAGAGAAGTCTCTAGCTTTACAGAGATGGAGTACCTAAAGGTTTCCCCTGTGTCACAGGAGTCATACCTGAAAAAGGCACTCTCGAAACTGGTCAATGTAAGGAAAGCTGTTTGTAGGTAGGCCATGACAGTTCTCAGAGACATCATCATTAGTCCCTCCATGAAATATCTCTTGTATCCTGGAGATCCCTAGCTTCTCCTGTGATGTCACAAGTGTTTTTGTGTCTGCAAATGCCTCTCAGGAATGACTTCAGTACCTATAGGGTTTACTAATCGACCTCTAGTTCAGAGGAAATATCAATTAGGGAGTGAGAACAAAGAGAATGAAAATTTCAGAGATGGGGAGTTCGAAGATGGCCTTCTGTCTTGGTATATTAAAAAGGAAGAAATATGTCGACCCTATAAATCTCAGAGTCCTTGGTAGGATTTGATTAGGTACATGGGATCAGGAGCTCAGAGCCTGTCAGCAGCATCTGGACTTCCCTGCTTCTAGTTGTTCTTGTAAGTCATACAGTTTATATCATTAATAACTTTATTTCAAAGGCCAGGTGTTTGGAAGAACACTGTTCTTTTCCTTAGAGCTCATGGCTTTTATTTTTGGCCCAGAAGAAAAAGGTCCTAAGGAAGAAGTGAAAGACAAGTATGGTGTCCTCACCTCAGAGTAAAATCCTCTATTATTTGGAAAGCTATATTGCAGTTTGTGCCTGATACTGGTATTTGGGAAGAGATATGTTTCTAGTCCATCATATCATTCTTTTCCCTAGAATTACTCTGACTCCCTTTGCCTGATAGTGACCCTTTAGATTTCTCAGTCAATATGTGTGATTAGCTGGGTGTTTTCTTATTTTTAACTTATTTAATTTTTATTTTATTTTTTAGCAATGGTTTTGCTTTTTTAATTTGATTTTTCCATATTTACATTTCAAATATTTTTGCCTTTCCCAGTTTCCTGCCCATAAGATTCCTAACCTGTCCGTTTACATTTCTTGTATAATCCCCCTTACTGCCCTTTGACATTCCCTTATATTGGTAATAAAACCTAGTTTAGACCAAGGGCATGTCCTTCCTTTGGTGCCCAACAAGTCCATTCTCTGCTACATATGCAGCTGTAGCCATAGGTCTATCCATGTACAATCTTTGAATATTCGTATAGTACCAGGGAACTGGTTCGTTGGCATTGTTTTTCTTATCGGATTGAAAGCTCCTTCAGCTCTTGTCATTCTTTCTCAAAATCTACCAATAAGAGATCTGTTTTCAGTTCACTGGTTTGCCACTACCATTCACTTCTGTATTTGACCTACTCTAGCTGTGTCTCTCAGGAAAGACTTGTATCTGTTTCTTCTAATCGTGCAATTATAAACTTCATTAATCTTATCTAGTTTTGGGGGCTGATATGTTTCTCTCTCTCTCTCTCTCTCTCTCTCTATATATATATATATATATATATATATATATATATAGTGTTTGTGTGTGTGTGTGTGTGTGTGTGTGTGTGTGTGTTACCCACAGCTATGAGGATAGATGGAATTTTAACATGTATTTTGGGAAACAAGGTCAAGAAAGTGGAATCCACAAATGACAGTGCCAAATAGACTCTCTCCTGTTCTTATAAACCTAATGAAGCTGAGGTTTCACTGGACCTCAAGGCATTCCTAATCCTGCACATCCTCCTGAATCTTATTTTCGCCTGAAGAAAGAATCATGTTAAAAGGTCCAAACCCCTCAAATCTCTTCCTTGGAACACTGGAAGTTAGGTATTAGAGAACTGATATGTAATGGGACTAGAGAACCACATTCTATAGTTCATGCTGTCCTTCACTTTAATGATGTCTTGTAATTTTTGGATAAAATGAGAATATGGGAGTTTTGAAGAAGGTACACAATATTTACACTTTTATATTTACTCTATAGCTGTGGCCCCTTTTTTGCCTATATCATTGCAAAAAATTGAATTGGAAAACAGCATTTTTGAGTACACATTCAGGAATATATATAAAATGTCCCCTCTCAAGTAATGTAGAAAAAATTAATACAATATTCATTCAATTGAAGCTCTGTAAGGAAATTACTTGCCTTTGACAAACAGAGAAAACATAGGAAATTGAAGTGTATGTACAGGAATGGACCTGGGAATAAAATTATTATCAAGAAGAATCTGCTCCACTCCATGTTCCTAGACCTTTTTTACCCATGCCTGGAACTTGACTAAATTTTTCCATTCATAACAGGTAACCACTAATATAAGAAAGAGAAGAACATAACTTTAGAGAGATGTAGTACGTAAAGTTTTCCAATGTGTTACAGGAGACACTCCTGTGAAGGACACCCTCGAAACTGGTCAATGTAAGGAAAGCTATTTAGCAGGTAGTACATGGCAGTTCTCAGTGACATTATCATTAGGCCCTGCCTGAAAAATTCTGGAAAGCCCTAGCTTCTTCTGGATTGTTCCTACTGTTGTACTGACAGCAACTGCCTCTCAGATATTCCCGCAGTACATCTAGGGTTTAATATTTGGCCTTTAATTCAGAGCAAACAGCCATTTGGGAGGGAGAAGAAAGATGATACAGGGATCAGAGATGGAGAGAAGGAAGCTGGTCTTCTGTACTTTTATAAAAATGAAGAAATACTTGGTCCTTTGGAAAGCTTACTGAGTCCTGGTTAGGGCTTGAGTGAGTTTGCTGAAGAGATAGCCATTATCTGAGCCGTCAACATATGGGAATAAGGAGTTGAGGGACTCCCAGAAACATCTGGACATCCCTGCTTGTTATAGTTCCCGGAAGTCAGAGAGTTTATATCATTAATTTTGTTTTTCTAAAAGCCAGGTTTTGGAAAGTGCCCAGTTGTTTTCCTGAGAGCTCATGGCTTTGACTCTTTTTCCCAAATAGAAAGGTGCTAAGGAAGAAGGGAAAGATAAGTACTCTGTCCTCAGCTCAGTTTAAATTCCTTCACGATTTGATTTCCTGTACTGCAGTTTGTATCTGAGACTGATATCTTGGAAAGAGAAGTGCTTCAAATTTGGATTTCATCATCTCAGTCTTTCCACCAGTATTATTCTGACTAAAATTCCCTGAAAGGGATTCTTTAGATTTCTTATTCAATAGGTCTGGTGAGGTGCCAATTTTCTTTTCTTTATTTCCTTTGTTTTATTTTTCACAAATTTTATAGCTTTTTTAATTGGATATTCCTATATTTATATTTCAAATGTTATTTTCTTTCCCAGTTTCTTGTCCATAAGATTCCTAACCGATCCCCTTACCCTTATTATAAAACCCCCCTTACTGTGTCTGGACATTCCCTTCAACTAGCAGAAAAAACTAGAGAGAACCAAGGGCATCTCCTTCTATTGGTGCCCAACAATGCCATTTTCTGCTACATACGCAGTTGGAGCCATAGGTCTATCCATGTACAATCTGTGAGTATTCCTATAGTACCAGAAAACTGTGGTTCGTTGGCTTTGTTTTTCTTATCAGCCTAAAAGCCCCTTCAGCTCTTTTAATCGTTTCTCAAAATCTACCAACCAGAGATCTGTTTTCAGGTCACTGGTTTGCCACTATCATTCACTTCTGTACTTGACATGCTCTAGCTGTGTCTCTAATGAAAGATCTGTATCCAGTTCCTGGCAGCACTCTCTTCTTAGCTTCAACAATCTTATCTAGGTTTGGTGCCTGATATATCTATATCTATATCATATATATATGTATATATATATGTATATATATGTATATGTATATATATGCATACATATGTATATATATGTATATGTATATATACATATGCATACATTAATATTTACTTTTGTTGGCTCCTACAACTATGAATTTTGATGGAATATTTACATGGATTCTGCGTAACTAGGTCTAGAATATAGGATCCTTACATGACAATGCCAAATAGACTCCATCCTATTCTTATAACCTTTTGAAGTTGAGGTTTCACTGGAACTCAAGCCATTCCTCTCGCTGCCCATCACCCAGAAACTGATGTTTGGCCTGAGAAAGAATCATGGTAAAACATCCAAAACCCTCAAAGCCTTTCCCTGGGAACTCAGGACGTTAGATATTAGAGAACTGTTATCTAATAGAACTTCAGAACCACATTCTATAGTCCATGTTGTCCTTTGCTTTACTGATGTCTAGTAATTTATGGATAAAATAAGGACTTGGGAATTGATCATTTGAAGTAGGTACACAATATTTCCACTCTTATACTCACTGTATAGCTGGTCCCCATTTATTACCAAATTAATTGCAAAAAATGAATTGGAAAAATGAAATTTTTGAGTACACATGCAGAAACCTATATAATGTCCCCTGTCAATGAATTTACCATTAGAAAATGTAGCACAATATTCAGTCAATTAAAATTCTGTAGGGAAAATACTGGCACCTGGGAAAAAGAGAAAACCTAGGGAATTGAACTTTATGTCAGAGAATTAGACCTGGGAATGAAATTAATCTCCAGAAGAATTTCCTTCCTTCCATATTCTTAGATCTTTTCTACCCTTGGAAAGCCCCTGATTATCTTTCTTCATTCAGATCATGTAATCACTAATGAAACAGGGAAAAGACTCTAGCTTTAGAGAGATGTAGCCTGTAAAGGTTTCTACTGTATTACAGGAGACACTCCTGGAAAGGGCACCTCCAAGTCTGGTCAATGTAAGGAAAGCTTTTTAGAGGTAGGCTATGGCAATTCTCAGTGACATCATCATTAGTCCCGCCATGAAATATCTCTTGTATCCTGGACAGCCCTAGCTTCTACTGTGACATTACAAGTGTTGTTTGACAGCAACTGCCTCTCAGATATTCCTTCCATATATCTATGGTTTACTAATTGGCCTCTAATTCAGAGTAAAGAGCCATTTGGGAGGGAGAACAAATAGGATGAAGAGATCAGAGATGGGGAGAAGGAACCTGGCCTTCTGTCTTGGTATAAAAGAAAAGAAGAAATATGTGGTTCTTCGGAAAACACCATGGGAAGATGGCTTTAGTTTTTTTTGTTCTCAGGGTGAACCGAGCTCTTGGAGAAGTTGCTGAACATCCTTAAGATATTTTCACATATGGTAAAGTTTCGAGATATCCCTTTTTAGATTTTGATGGTCCTGGGGATTGTATGGCTGATGGTAAATGTTTCCCAGGAAGAGTGCTAGAGTCAGATTGATTTTTAGATGTATAGAAGACATGGAATTTTTCTAATATACTTGGGCTAATGGCACAACGTCTAAATGATATTTTTCGTTGTGGACTTTCCCTCAGACCTTTGGAAATATAAAAAAAAAAGCTTTTGTATATTTGAAGTCTAATTTGCACAATGACAAATCACTTTGAGCCTGGAGAACACTTTCTGGAGCCCTACAGAGGGGTGAAGAAACATCCTGAAACCCTAGGGCACACGGTGAACACGCCTTTTTGGCAGAAAGACGAGTTACTTGAGCATCTTTTGACAAGATGGAACGTCCGGCATTGCCTTGTAGGGATTGGCAACTTTCCGCAATTCCTTCGTCATTTTGGAAAAGTCAAAGGCCCTTTGAACAGATGGAGAAGGTGAGGGACTCACCTGGGGAGTATTGGTAGCTTTTGGTGTCTCTTAGGCAGCAGAAGATGGCACAAGATTCCTTTTGGCAGGAGGGGGAAGATTGAAACTGTCTTCCTTACAGGAGAAGTTTCAAAAGACTCCATCAGAAAGATCAAATCTTAACCCTTTGTTTTTAGAAACTGGATGCCTGTGGTACACTTTGGTAGAGGGAGAAAGTGACTGTTTCTCCCCAGAGTAGACATGTGAAATAAATGTACTTGGATAGATGGGGATAGTTGTAAAGAATGCTGTTCAGATGCAGTAGATCCTAAGACATCCTTCTCAGTTGAGGAAGGTCTTAATGTACCATTTATATGTGTGGAAATCCTGACTGTGGTGTCAGAATGGGGGTAGGTATGAAACTACCTCTGAAGATGTGACCTCTCCTAGAGGATCATGGACATATTGAGAGGTCTGAGAACCTCACGAGCAGATAAGGATGTTTTGAGATATTGTTGTGTAATTGTGGAAGTTCCAGGAAAAATTTCTTCTGCTGGAGAATTGGAAACAGACTTCCATATAAAAGTGTCATGTTCCCTAGAATGCTTGATAGGCAAAACAGGTTCCAAGGCCCCTTCAGAAGATGAGGTAAAATGCAGAGTCTTTGAAGTATTTGGTAGGTGTTCTGGGTCCACTTGTGGGTATAAAGAAGGACTGGAACCTCTTTGTGCATATTAGAAAGAGTGTGTAGCTTCTTCTGTAGTTGGGGAAGGTGGCTGATCTTGACGAGATAAGGAAGTTCCTGCAGCATCCTATGAAGTTTGTGGAGGTCTTAAGCATTCTTTTGCAAAAACAGAATCCAAGGCATCCCTTTCCTCAGATGTCGAGGATGGTACAGACACTGGTGTTTGCATATCATGTTCCCCTACTCCATGTACACATATGGTTGGATCCATAATCTTCTCTACAGATGGAATATGTCATAGAACATCTTTTGTACATGTGTCACATCCACAAGCTATTTCTAAAGCTGAGGCTGTGGGTAGAACTTTTGTAGAAGTTTCTTGTCCCACAGCCTCTTTATGAGATAGAGTACTACTCAGAGAATCCTGCTCAGTTTTGGAAAATTCTAGCATCTCTGATGTATATGTGGAAAATTTTGTAGCATCTCCTTTCAGGGCAGAATGACCTAGAGTCGCCTGAGGAGGTAGGGGATGTTTTATCTTCTCTGAACATTGTATAATTATGGAGTCTACATGGATCATTGACATTGTGTTATGAAAATCTTGGCTCATTTGGGCCTGATGACAACTCAGGAGGGTCCTTTTCAGTGGAAGAAGGTATTTGAATAATTCTCTGTTGTATAGAAACATTGGAAGTACTGGGGGAGATGTTGAGGGTAGTAGATCACATTTTATATCTGCAGAAGGCACAAGAGTCCCTTGGGTGGACTCAGAATTTTCTAACACATCTTGAGTGGGTGGGGAACTCTCAAGAGTCCCTTCTGAAACTCTCAATGTCCTTAATCTAATGCTGTACATGCAGAAAATTTTATCTCTGCTTTGGCAATTATGTGTGTTATGAGGTTCACTTGGAGATGTGACTGTATTTTGTCTCCCTTGGACTGTAAGTGATGATTTAAGCTCATATTTTAATAGTGGAGGACTTTGAAGGTCCTTGTGGTTTTATAGGGAAGTTCTGACATCCTCTTTGTCAGCAGAATCAGGTTTCAGACGAATTTAAATGAAGCAGATATCATAAGACACGTTGGTGGAAATGGGGCAGATCTTTGACTGTCTTTGTGAGTGGACATAGCTCTCTGCCCTGCTTTGGCAGCTGGCAAAGGTTTTAAAGTCTTGTGTGGAGAGGGGGCAGGACTTAATCCATTTGTGGAATATGAGAAATCACTGATATTACCTTTATGATAAGAACTTTTGCAGCCCTCTTTGTCTGATGGGGCATTTTGTACCTCCCCTTGACCAGAGGGGTCTTCACCAACGATTTGGAGGAGAATTGTCAATATTAGAGACCTGTAGTATAGGGAATGAACATTTGAAACTCCTTTGAAAACTCTGTGGGACAGAGAGCTGCACACCCAGAAGAGTGGGCAATACTGGGACCTCAGTGAGGGAGAGACTGCCACATTTTCCCACCTGTGCCCACATCCCTAGCACAAGAGGAAACTGCATAGGGCCTCTGGGCACATGAATATAGGAGCAGTCAAGCTGCAGGAGCCCTGCAGTCCAAACTGCACCTGGATCTGAACTGGTCCAAACTACACCCAAATCTCATGTGGGGTGGGGAAGTTTTAGACGTCAGAGTGGTTGACACCCATGAGAACTCTGGTCACATTCCTGACTCAGGAAAAAAAAAACACCTACCTCCATCTGCTCCTCCTCTGCATAGGGACCTAGGAGCAGAAGGGAAAGGATATTTCTGGTTGCAGCTTTCATGGAAAGGTGAAAGTGAGCACAACGATCGCCTTAAGGCCTGAGAAAAGAGGTGAATCCTACTTTTCTGCTGGATGTGACCTGACTGGAGGACTCAGGACATGCAAAGGCAGAACTCCTCTGGGACCAGGCACTATCAGTTTCTAGCTGGCTCCTGAACCTCGCTTTTCCAGACCTAGAGCTCCCTGCACCTAGACACTGAGGGAGAGAGAGCTGATCACCCAGGAGTGTGGGCAATACTGAGTGTACAAGGCACAGAGACTGCCACTTCTACCCCCCATTGCCCACATCTCTGGTCTTAGACAAAACTGCATAGTTCCTCTGGACATAGGAATATAGGAGGAATAAAGCTACAGGAGCACCATGTTCCAGACTGTGCCTGGATCTTAACAGAACTGGTCAAAAAACTCCCTGTACCCAAATCCTGAGCGTGGGGAAACTAGACCTTCAGAGAAGCAGACACTCCTGGGAAACCAGAGGCGACTACTCTCTGCCCAAATTCCTGACTCAAGAGGAAAACACCTTGTACCATCTGTGCACCCTCCCCCCACAGAGGTACCTAGGAGAAGTATGGGAAGTACCGTCTGGTTCCTGCCCACAGGGACAGCTGAAAGTCAGTGGACAGGAGCAACTACATGCCTGAGAGCAGAAAACTCTGTGCCCTTAACTGGGAAAAGAAAACAGGAAAACAGGTCTACAGCAGCCCTGACACAGGAGCCTACAGGACAGTCAAGCCACTGTCAGAAAGAGCAAGCAAGCTAACTCCAGAGACAACCTGATGGCCAGAGGAAAGCACAGGAACACAAACAACAGAAATCAAGACTACTTGGGCTCAACAGAACCCAATTCTCCCATCAAATCAAATACTGGATATCTAAACACACCAGAAAAGCAAGATCTAGATTTAAATTCACATTTTATCATGACAATGGAGGGTGTTAAGAAGGTCATAAATAACTCCCTTAAGAAAATACAGGACAACAGAAAATACAGAAGTAAACAAGTAGAATCCCTGAAAGAGGGAACTCAAAACTACCTGAAAGAACTACTGGAAAAACAACAAAACAGGAGAAGAAAATAAACAAAGCCATCCAGGAGTTAAAAATGGAAATATAAACAAAAAAGAAAGCACAAGGAAGACAACCCAGGAAATGGAAAACCTAGGAGAGGTACTGGGAGTCATATATGTGAGAATCACCAACAGGATAAAAGAGATAGAAGACATCATCCAAGGAGCAGAAGATTCCATAGTAATCATTGAGACAACTGTCAGAGATAATGGAAAATGGAAAAGCAGCGAGCCCAAAACATAAAGGATATCCAGGACACAATGAGAAGATCAAACCTAAGCTTAACAGGTATAGAAGAGAGTGAAGACTGTCAACATCAAGGGACAGTAATATTTTCATCAAAATTATAGAATAAAACTTCCCTAATCTAAATAAAGAGATGCCCATAAACAAACACAAAGCTTACAGAACTCCAAATAGATTGGACCAGAAAAGGAAATCATCCCATCACATAATAGTCAAAACACCAAAATTGAAAAAACAAATAAAAATATTAAGAGCAGTACGGGAAAAGGTCTAGTAACATATAAATGCAAACCTATCAGAATTAAACCAAAATTCTCACCAGATACTATGAAAGCCAGAAGATCCTGGATAGATGTCATACAGACACTAAGAGGACAAAAATGCCATCCCAGACCACTGTATCCAGCAAAAATATCAAAAACATAGATGGAGACACCAAGATATTCTATGACAAAACAAAATTTACACAATATCTTTCTACAAATCCAGTCCTACACAGGACACTAACTGGCAAACCCCAAAACAAGGAGGAAAGTAAAATCATAGATAAAGCAAGAAATTAATCTTTTCACAACAAAATAAAGAGAAGGGAATCACACAAACATTAACTAACTTCCAATTATGAAAATAATATAAAGTGACCATCGCTATTCCTTAATATCTCTCAACAACAATGGACTCAATTCCCCACTAAAAATACACAGATTGACACACTGGTTATGTAATGAGGACCGAGCATTTTGCACTAGAGGAAACACACTTCAGAGACAAAGACAGATACTACCTCAGAGTAAAATGCTGGAAAAAAACTTTTCAAGCAAATGATATGAAGAAGCAAGCTGTAGTAGCCATTATAATATTGTATAAAATTGACTTTCAACCAAAAGTCATCAAAAAGCATAAGGAAGGACACTTTATATTCATCAAAGGAAAAATCCACCATGATAAACTCGAAATCATAAATATCTATGCTCCAAAAACAATGGAACCTACCTACAGGATAGAAACCTTACTAAAATTAAAAGAACATATGGCACCGCAAATAATAAGAGTATGAGATTTCAACACCTCATTTTCACCATTGGACAGATCACAGAAAGAGAAATAAACAGAGACATAGACAGACTAACAGAAGGTATAAACCAAATGGACTTAAGAGATATTTAGAGAACATTCTATCCAAACAAAAGGATATAACTTCTTCTCACCACTTCATGGCACTTTCTCCAACATTGATCATATAATCAGTCAAAAAGCAGGCCTCAAAGGATACAGAAATATGGAAATAATTCCATGCACTCTACCAGACTACCATGGGCTAAGGTTGTTCTTCAATAACAATTGTGAAAGTACACCAACATATACATGGAAGTTGAATAATGCTTTACTGAATGATAACTTGGTCAAGGAAAAATTAAAGGAAGAAATTAAAGACTTCGTATAATTCAATGTAAATGAAGGTACATTATACCCAAACTCTTGGAACACAATGAAAGCTGTGCTAAGAGGAAAACCCATAGCTCTGAGTGCCTGCAGAAAGAAACAGGAGAGAGCATACATCAGCAGATTGACAGCATACCTAAAACCTCTAGAACAAAAAGAAGCAAATTCATGCAGGGTAAGTAGAAGACAGGAAATAATGAAACGCAGTGCTGAAATCAACTAAGTAGAAAAAGAAGTGACTAATCAAGGAATGAAAAGAACCAATACCTGATTCTCTGAGAAAATCAACAGGATACATTAACCCATAGCCAGAATAACCGGATTATACAAAGAGTATGTCCAAATTAACAAAATCAAATATTAAAAAGGGAGACATAACAGCAGAATCAGAGTAAATTAAAAAAAAAAATCATTGTACTACAAAAACCTAGGTTCAACAAAACTTGAAAATCTGGAGAAAAAGGACGATTTTCTAGACAAATACAAGGTACCAAACCTAAATCAGGAAAAGTAAATCATTTGAACAACCCATAATTCCCAAAGGAATACAAGCAATCACCAAAACTCTCCCAACCAAAAAGGGTCCAGGATCAGATGGGTTTATTGCAGATATCCATCCAAAATTCATTAAAAATTTCATAACAATACTGTCCAAACTATTCCATAAAATTGAAACAGATGTAGTACTACCAAATTGCTTTCATGAAGCCACAATTACTCTTATCACTAAAACACAGAAAGACCCAACAAAGAAAGAGAACTTCAGACCAATTTCTCTTATCAATATCGACACAAAAATACTCAATAAAATTCTTACAAACCTAAACCTACAACACATTAAACAATCATCCACTATGATTAAGTAGGATTCATCCCAGGCTTGCAGGGATGCTTTCATATACAGAAAACAAACAACATAATCCACTATATAAGAAACTCAAAGATAAAAACCACATGATCCTTTCATTAGATGCTGAGAAAGATTTTGACAAAATTCAACACCACTTCAGGATAAAAGTCCTGGAAAGTACAGGAATTTAAGTCCCATACCTAAACATATATGGTAAACCCGTAGCTAACATTAAACTAAATGGAGAGAAACTTAAAGCAATCACACTGAAATCAGGGACTAGACAAGGCTGCTCGTTCTCTCACAACTTATTCAATATAGTACTAGACATCTTACCCAGAGCTGTCAGACACTGAAGGAGGTCAAAGGGATATAGATTGGAAAGGATGAAGTCACATAGCACTGTATGTAGATGATATGATAGCATACTTAGTGACCCCAAAAGTTCCACAAGAGAATTCCTAAACCTGATAAACAATTTCAGCAAAGTGGCTGGGTATAAAAATAACTCTGTATAAAAGCTAAACAAGCGGAGAAAGAAACTAGGGATATGACACCCTTCACAATGGCCCCAAATAATATAAAATATCTCGGGATGACTTTATCCAAGCAAGAAAAGATATGAGCATATGAGCAGAACTTCAAGTCTCTGCAGAAACTGAAGGAGATTTCAGAAGATGGAAAGTTCTCCCATGTCCATGCACTGGCAGGATTACTACAGTATAAATGGCCATTGCACCAAAAGCAATCTATGGATTCAATCCAATCCCCATCAAAATTCCAATCCAATTCTTCATAGAGTTAGATAGAAAAATTCATAAAATCATCTGGAATAACAAAAAACACATAATAGCTAAAACTGTCCTCAACAATAAAACGACTTCCCTGGGAATCACTATCCCTGAACTCAAGCAGTATTATACAACAGTAGTGATAAAAACTGTATGGCATTGAGAGAGAGGCAGGCAGATTAACCAGTGGAATAGAATTGAAGACCCAGAAATGAATCTATACACCCATGATCACTTAATTTTTGAGAAAGGAGTCAAAACCATCCCATGGAAAAAAGGACAGCATTTTCAGGAAATAGTGCTCGTTCAACTGGAGGTCAGCATGTAGAAGAAGGCAAATTGATACATTCTTATTGCCCTGTAGAAAGCTTATCTCCAACTGGATCAAGGACCTCCACATCAAACCAGATACACTCAAAC
This sequence comes from Rattus norvegicus, assembly GCF_021556685.1. Taxonomy (NCBI): domain Eukaryota; kingdom Metazoa; phylum Chordata; class Mammalia; order Rodentia; family Muridae; genus Rattus; species Rattus norvegicus. The sequence goes on along the minus strand of NC_141555.1, from coordinate 58,227,229 downwards.
TAACAGAAGTAAAAGTGGGGAAGCATCTCGAACACATGGGCACTGGAGAAAATTTCCTTAACAAAACACCAATGGCTCATGTTCTAAGATCAAGAATTGACATATGCAATCTCATAAATCTGCAAAGCTTCTGTATGGCAGAAGACACTGTTGTTAGGACAAAATGGCAACCAACAGATTGGAAAAATATCTTTACCAATCCTACAACAAATAGAGGGCTAATATCCAAAATATACAAAGAAATCATGAAGTTAGACTAAACAGAGACAATTAACCCTATTGAAAAATGGGGTCCAGAGCAAAACAAAGAATTCACAGCTGAAGAATTTAGAATGGCAGGGAAACACTTAAAGAAATGTTCAACATCTTTAGGTTAACGGGAAATGCAAATCAAAACAACCCTGAAATTCCACCTCACACCACTCAGAATAACTAAGATGAAATCACAGGTGATAAAAGGTTCTGGCAAGGATCTGGAGAAAGAGGAACACTCCTCCATGGTTGGTTGGATTAAAGAGTGGTCCAACCATTCTGCAAATCAGTCTGTAGGCTCCTCAGAAATTGGACATTGAACTACCTGAGAACCCAGCTATGCCTCTCTTGGGCATATAACCAAAAGATGCACCAACATATGTCAAAGACATATGCTCCAGTATGCTCATAGCAGGCTTATTTATAATAGTCAGAAGCTGGAAAGAACCCAGATGACATCAACAGAGGAATGGATACAGAAAATGTGGGACATATACACAATGGAATATTACTCAGCTATCAAAAACAATAACTTTATGAAATCCATAGGCAAATGGATGGAACTAGAAAATATCCTGAGTGAGGTAACCCAATCACATAAAAACACACATGGTATGCACTCATTGGTACGTGGCTATTAGCCCAAATGCTCGAATTATCCTAGATGCACAGAACACATGAATATCAAGAAGGATGACCAAAATGAGGATTCTTCACTCATTCTTTAAAAGTGTAACAAGAATACACTTGTCAGGGAATAGGGAGGCAAAGATTAAAAGAGAGGCTGAAGGAACACCCATTCAGAGCCTGCCCCACATGTGCCCCATACATATACAGTCACCCAATTAGATAAGATGGATAAAGCAAGGAAATGCAGGCTGACAGGGACCGGATGTAGATCTCTACTGAGAGGCACAGCCAGAATACTGCAAATACATAGGCGAATGCCAGCAGTAAACTACTGAACTGAGAACAGGACCCCCGTTGAAGGAGTCAGAGAAAGGACTGGAAGAGCTTGAAGGGGCTCGTGACCCCTTATGAACAACAATGCCAACCAACCAGAGCTTCCAGGTACTAAGTCACTACCTAAAGTCTATACATGGACTGACCTAGAGATGGGCTCCAACCTTATAGGTAGCAATGAATATCATAGAAAGAGCACCAATGGAATGGGAAGCACTTGATCCTGCTAAAACTGAACCCCCAGTGAACTTGATTGTTGTGGGGAAGGCGGCAATGGGGAGGGTGGGGAGGAGAGTACCCATAAAGAATGGGAGGGAGGGATTAGGGGGATGTTTGCCCGGAAATCGTGAAAGGGAACAACATTCGAAATGGAAATAAGAAATACTCAAGTTAATGAAAAAATTAAACAATTAAAGTATATTATGTACATAGAGAATGTATTATTATATAGGGATGCTTCATAAAGTGACCTTAATTAATTTTGTTAGCTACAACAAATCTGCCAATTAGGTGAGATTAATGGGAGCACATTATGTGATTTGACCTTAGTATATTTAAATTAAAGTGGCTATTTTGAAAAATACTAAGCATTATTTACATGTACAGGCTCAGCAATGAACATCTATAAATAAAAAAAAACTATATATCAAGAAAAAATAATTAAATTCAACTACATATCTGAACAAAATATTCACAATTGAAGAAACTCAAATCAATAAGAATCCAATGGCAAATATGTATGATCTTTACACATTATGGAAATGCAAAACAAAATTATTTTGAGATTTTTTTCATCCTTTTCAGAAAACTTAGGTTAATAACACATGAGCCAACTTATCTATACTGTGTTATGGAGAGAGGGGAACATTACTATTCTCCTGATGGGAAGGAAACTTCTGTAACAACTTTTGAAATCAGTATGATGTTTCTTCAGGAATATGGAAATGGATACGCCTAATGATATGACTCGAGGACATATGTCCAAATGTTGATTCATCCTAGGATATAAACCCTTGATTATTTGGAAATATTCAAGTTGTTCATTAACAAATGAAGGGATAAAAAAAATGTAGTGCTTTTACACATTGGAAAAAGGAAAGCATGTAATTTTCAGGACAAGGAATGGATATTGTGAAAGTCTTCATAGATGAGGTAATCCAACATCCCCCTTCTCTGGGATATGATGTCTCCACAGGACCAATTGCCTCCCTTCCCATATATGGCTGATGAGGCTGCTGTCTTCTCCATGTGCTCTACAATCTATGTAGCAGAAGCCAGTGACTGACCCAAGTATATTCTAGTTCGTAGTAAATTTCCTGAGCTTCTGAAAGGTAAATGTAATGATTCTGTTGTTCTTCATATTAGGCTCCAATCGCCTTCAGATCCTTCAGGCATTCCCCTAACTCTTCTTTTCTGGCTCTCAGGTTCTGTCAAATGGTCAGGTGATGGCAGAGCCCCTCAGAGGACAGACCTATTACGATCTTAACTGCAAGCACATGTTGAAATCAGGAATAGGGCCAGGATTTACAGTCTGTGGATGAAATTGTTCTTATGGTGGGGTGGTCTCTGAAGGGCCTTTCCTTCAGTCTTTGCTCTGTTTTTGTGTTTGCGTTTTTTGAGGCCTTGGATATTTATAGGATAAAGATTTTGAACTGTGTGGGCAGCACCATTCCTTCACTGGGGGGCATGCCTAGCTACAGGAGGCAGTCTCTAGTGGTTCTATCACTTTGCTGCTTGGTATTTCAACTACCATCATCCCATTAGGTTTATCGGAACCTCTTGCATCCCTGGCATCTGGGACTTTCCTGGGAAGATCCAAGTTCACCACCCACCACTGATGATTATTGTCATACATTCCACTTTTTTTCTGGAATTTTCTCTTGTCTCTTTTCATTGTTGCAACTCCCCCCACTTTGTCTATCATTCTCTACCTCTAAATAAGTCCCTCCGTCCCTCTGCCTTCCATGATTATTTTGTTCTCCCTTCTAAATTGGTTACAAGCATCCACAATTTGGCCTTCTAACATGTTACCCTTCATGTGATAAATGCTCTGTATAGTGGGCAATCTGAGCTTCGGGCTAACATCCACTTGTCACTAAGTTCATCCCATGTTATGTCCTTTTTGATCTCTGTTACTTCACTAATTTCCAGCTCCATCCCTTTGCCTACAAAGTTCTTGGTGTCCTCATTTTTAATACCTGAGTAGTGTTCCTTTGTTTAAATATAGCACACTTTCTCTATTTATTCCTCAGTGGAGTGGAGGTAAATCACACTTGTTTCCAGCATCCGACTATTGTAAGTAAGGCTGCTGTGAACCTGTTCAACCACAAGTCTTTGTTGTATGTGGATCAAGTTTGTGTATATGTGTTGAAGTGAGTGGTAAAGCCCGGTCTTCAGGTAAAGCTATTTGCAATTTTCTCTGAACCTCCACATTGATATATAAAGTGGCTATCAGCTACTAATCCCACCAGCAGTGGTGGAGTGATCCACTTTGTCTACATCCTAGCCTACTCTGCTACTGGATCTGTTTTTTATCTTAGCTATTCTGATTCGTGTAATGTAGAACCATTGGTTCATTTTGATTTGACTTTTTCTGATAACTATGGATGTTGAACATTTCTTGATGTGTTTCTCAGCTATTTAGATACCTCAGTTGAGAATTCTTCGTTTGGCTCTCTAACCAATTTTAAAACTTTGATATTTGTTTGTCTGGGGCAGTGAGGAAGGGGATATCAATGTGGAGGGGACAACCACTATAAAAGGTGATGGAAGAGGTTAGAGGTGATGGTCAGGAAAGATAAAAACAATTGAAATGCAAATAAATACCCAATTTAATAAAAATGGAAAAAAAGGAACCTTCCACTTCTAAAATCTTACTATTAATAAATATAGCTTTTGAGATTTTAAAAAATTCATTTCCTATGGAAATTAAAATTGCATATGCACAAGGAAGGCAAGTGCTCATAACTATGTGAGCTGGTTATCTGGAGCCTGAGAATTATACTTGTTTTCTAGATCTACCTTTTAGAATATTTTAGGAGTGTTTTTTTAAATCATTTCTATAAAATATCTGAGACTGACACTTCTATGTTGAATATGTCCAATTGTTTTACAAAGATACAGAAAAGTTACTTAATCTTTTCACAAAAATTGTCACATATATTTCAACACTGACTCAATATGAATTAGGGTGGATAGTATAAGATATTATTAACTTATTTTTTCCATATTAAAGCAAATTCTGTACCTAGTTATTTATTGGCTCTTTTTATTTGTTTTATTGTATGAAATATCAAAATCTACATTTGCATCCCATTATCATTTACATAAAATATTAATTTCATTGAATGTAATATGGCGCAGATGCAGTGGAAAATGGGAGAAATATGAGGTAGGCTGAGAAGCGTACAGTCTCCTCTTTGTGAAGCTTGGCATTTATCACAATCAGAAAAGTAGAGTGACTGAAAGTCACATGTAAAAACGAAGTAATTATAAATAGTGTATATGTTGTGAAAATGATAAGGAAGCTTCATATTTAAGATTTTTAGTATTTAAAGGGGAAAGTTACTTTAGATTGCTTTTATTGGATGTCTTTCTGAGGAGATTATTAGGTCTTTATAACAAATGCCCAAAGTACGATAAACTGCTATGTTTATTATTTTAAATTAGTAACACCTGGATTAGGCAAATGTTGGAAGAAGTTTCATCCACTATACTCCTGTCTGTTTAGAGATTGGATATGCCAAAATGAAAAGGGTTACCTTCTGTTACTTATTGAATTTTATTTAATTAAATGAGTGTTTTCAAAAAGAAATATTAAAGAATATAACCATAACTGAACGGTTTTTTGTCACAGATATTTGTTGTGTTCTCAGTATAGAGTAATTTCATTAGTCATGCAATATTGTTAGTTTATCTGAGTCATTCATCAGATTAAATCATCCAATAACCTTCAGCATGTTCAAGTCAACAACATCCATATGGTAACCTTTACCAAATTTCAACTTTATTTTCTTTTCTGCTCTCTTACACTTTGATGCCATTTTTTCTAGTATTTACCATGGATTTATAAATAAACCTGCTTATGTAATCCACTCAGAGTCACTTGTAAATATTCTTCAACAACTTTCCCTCAATATGAAAGTTCAGGTCTTTTACACTTTTTGTTTAAAATCGCATGAAGCACTTCCTTGTATGAGATCTTCTTCTACAACTCTGCTTTCTATTCCAGAAGTGTTCCTCTTATGATTCCTGTCACATATACAGCTTTCAGTTTTAGGACTGAGTAGAACAAACACATTGTAACAACTTTGTTTTTCTTGTCTAAAGTTTCAATGGAACAAACTGTTGGTACATAATTTACTAGGGGAAAAATAGATCATTTTGTGGTTGGGGATTTAGCTTATTGGTAGAGCACTGCCCTAGCAAGCGCAAGGCACTGGGTTCGGTCCCCAGTTCCAAAAAAAAAAAAAAAAAAAAAAGATCATTTTATTATCTCATATAATGAGCACTTATAAAATGATTAATGTTGAAAATAGTACTGAAATCAGAGAAGGGGATAGTGATCACATTTGTGACAGAGAAATAATAGTTACCTCTATGAGAGCAATGTTAGTAAAGCTTAAAAGAGATTCATCATTAATAATTGTCATGATAGCATATGAGGATTTATTAAGACTTAAATATAGTGATAGGATTTGAGGTAGAATGCAGAGCAGGGTGGAAAGTGACTGAAGATTTGAACATGGATAAAGAGTTTGATGTTATGCATTTAAGGAACAAAGACAAAATGATGAAAGAAGTTGACAGATTAATGCAAAGGAGGTTAAGTATTTCATGTCTGTTATCGACCTGTGTGTAAGTGTCAAATAGACATTTTATTTTAAAGATTATGGCTGATAAATCTCCCTTTAGGTATTAAAATGTGATCACAATTCACATTTTAAATGTTGTTATTTTAAAATTAAAAGATATTTTTACCATTCAATACTAATTATTTCGTGACTGATTATTTTGAGTACGTGCTTTGTCTACTTATCATCTGTAATCTTTCATCAATGTAACTATCCATGTATGAATGTATGTATGTATCTATATATCTATATATCTTTCTATCTATCACTCTGATCTATCACATATTGAAGTCATTTGATATAGTTTCTACCTCACATAGGTCTAATAGTATCCTGAAATTATATCACATGCTGGAAAAGCTAATTAGTTATGTCTCATGCTAAAACATATATACAGTCACATAACTAAAGTAAATATTTGTGATTTTATGAAAAAGATAAAAAATTTGATAGTAAAAAAATTAATGACCCATATTGAATCTATTTTCTGAGCAGTACTTCAAAATGAATCTAAATTAATGAAGCAGCTTTTAAAATTCTTGAGTCCTGATAAATATATGAGAAAAATTTCATAAAATTAGAAAAGAGAGTACATTTGTATGTTACATATATATACACATATACACATACAAATATATATATATATATATATATATATATATATATATATATATATATACTCATGTGGCCACATACACATATATACATAAACATATATATAAACATGTATACAAAATATAAACATATGTCCTTATGTACACATACAAATATATACAAATATACATATACATACATACATACATACATACATACATACATACATACACACATACATACATGCTTTTATAAAGCAAAATACTTGGTTTTAAAAGAATTTGACTAGGCATGATGTTTATGGTTTAGCCAAGTAAGAGAAAAATGATGTTTTTGCTAAATGGCTCTGTCTGAGGAATCATTTCTGCTGGTTTAACATGATGATGGTTCTACCAATCTGAATTCTATGTACTTGGGGATTGAAATGATGCCCTTTGCTTCTCTAACTCACTCATACACTTTCTACAAAAATAAGTAATCCCTTATCACTACAACTAGATGGCATGTGCCTTTAGCCACACATAATAGGAAAATAAACGGAGGAGCTTCATGTCCTACAAACATTATTTTATAAACTTGCTTGAAATCATAGTTTTGATAATTATCATCTTGATCAAAGGAACCATCAGAAATACACATTCACCTTTTTTTTAACTAACTGTACTTTCTTTCATACAAGAGTAAGAATAAGTAACTGCAAATGAGGTGCTTTTAAGAGTTTGCAGTACCATTACAGCTCACAGGTTGTTTTTAAACTTTTTATATTGGAAACATGTTCAAAGGATCTACTTTGTCTTGATTTTTCTCCTCTGAGCACATACTGGAATTCCCATTTCAACATTAGCTGCAATAGTTGTAAATGATTGGAATAGTCGCTATCCCTCTGAGGAGAAAATGATGTACAGGACTAATCAGCTACAATAATATGTTTATAGCAGCAGGAAACCTTTCAAACATCTTATATTTTTCAAAGAGAAATCTGGCTATATAGACTATGACAAACAAATAAAGCAAAAGCAACAATGTTTGTGCATCTTGAGTCACTACTAATCTTCAATTCCCTGAGAGAAGCATAGCATAGAACTTCTATCTGTCTAGGCTACTGACAGAAGCCTTGGCTGTTCTACTATGTTGTGCCACTGCTGCTGTTCCCAGTTTGTTATGACAACTCTACAGACCTGAACTACTAGTGTATTCATGAAATGTTTGCTAATGGAACAAGCTGCCTATTCCAACTTGAGAACTGAAATTCTGGGATTTCGTCCGATGAACCTTTCTAAACAGGGCCAGCACCCCCACTGCCCATTGCCCCACATCCTTTCTTTTACCTCTGGTGCCTGGTGGGCTACAAGGGAGGTTAAAGCTTTTAAGAGTCATCAGCTAATATTTATATTTGGAAAAAATATAGTTTTAGTTTGAAGAGCTATCAGCTGTGGGCTCTCCTTGGGCTGTAATATCACTCAGGCATGTGAGGTATGCTGCATGAAGGGACCCTCAGGATGCCAAGTTAATATCAAAGGACAGGTATTTTCTGGTCCTGCATATATCAGTGTATATAAAGTTTTTATCAACAGTGGTAAGAAGCAGGAGGTTTGGGGTCTGGAAGGAGAGAGAAGGAATATGTTTACTATGTTTAAAATGCATGGCCTCTCAGCTCTATGAATTCAAAGAGATCTGGGTCATTGAGGGAGTGACATACACACACCAGAGATGCTGAGCACTATACCAAAAATGGTAAAGTGCTATGTTTTGTGCTGTATATATTTTAATACCAAACCAAACCAAAGAAAACAAAAAGCAAATAAAGAATCATGAGTGTGTATAAAGATCTGCTGGAAGAACTTTGTCTGAGGCTCTCAATATTCAACACTAAATAAATAATGTAAAATAAATGAGGAACACTCACTCATGGAGCTGGCCACCAAGTAATATTGGCAATACTATTGTGAAACAGCATTGAATCCCATGGCAAGTGTTCATTGCACAATATGTGGAAAATATTTGCATGCTTTTTTTTTCAGTGGGAAACAAGCTCTGGTTACATGTGTTCATGCATTTGTGTGAATCTTCAGCTTCCTGAGGTCCAGGCTCACTGACCATTGATTTCCTGCTGCAAGGACAGCACTGACAGCAGTGAATCATAATAAGCTGTTGTCCAGTGAATGAAGAAGGAAGTTAGGGACTAAATACCAATCAAAGAGTAAACATGGAGGCATCCATGTCTCATATATAGAAGATGAAGGCATTGTCCAGAATCAATAGGATGAAAAGCCTTTGTCCTGTGAAGTCTAGTTTCTCTAGTGTAGGGAATGCCAGAGTGTTGAAGTGTGAGTGGGCAGGCAGTATTTGTAGCAAACTCACAGAAACATGGAAGGGTGGATGGGAGAGAGGGGAACCAGGAAAGTGTATAACATTTGATTTATAAATACCTAAAATATCCCATTAAAAATGAAGAGAGTGGGGGAGAAAGGAAGAGGAGGCTATCCTCAAAGGAATGAAAGAGCCTCTAGATGGTGGTTTAAGTTAGACGATTCAAGAATCTTTGTTATGTACAAAAGGTATGGGTCAGCAGACTATAGTGATTCATGTTTTTTTTAAAAAGTTATTGAAATAATATTTCCATTTTTTATATGAACACACAGTCATTGGAAAGAAAAATAGACAGCTGGTATTGGGTTTATTGGTTCAGGAATCATTGGCATATCTTCCAACATAGCTTAAACCACTCTCAGAAAGATTTTTATGGGATAAGACAGGAATAGAGAGGGGCTGGGGATTTAGCTCAGTGGTAGAGCGCTTACCTTGGAAGCGCAAGGCCCTGGGTTCGGTCCCCAGCTCCGAAAAAAAGAACCAAAAAAAAAAAAAAAAAGACAGGAATAGAGAGTATTGATTCAGTGTTGGGATACAAGTATCTTCCATGTATTTTCAGTCACATACAAACATCTTTTTAAACTGTGAAAATATAAAATTATTAATTGATTGATTGAAATCATATGGTTTTAATTACTTACATGAAGCAGTTCTGTCTGTGTATATGACTTTCACAATTAGAATAATTTTAGGAGATGAATTCATTTAAGAAATTTTTAAAAGTGCTGTGGTATAGTGGTGGAATACAGCATCTAAATTCTTACTGTCTGGGATGGAATACTGGCTCTCCATTATCTAATCATAAAGCAAATAAGAATGCAAAGAGACAAGTGCCTCTGAGAAAACACTCACTATAAAATATAAAATGCCAGTATACATTCAAAAGAATACTATAAATATTTTAGATCTTCTAAAAGGACATAAGGATGATCATTTTAGACTGGCTTCATATTGCCATACAATATAGTTTATTTAAAATTTAAAGCTCACACGTGTGAAGTTTTGTTTGGTCAGAACTGTTTTCCAGCTAGCATGCTTTAATTTTCTACCTGACATACTGCTTTAATTCTAACCGATTGATTTTTATTGCAACATTTTATGTTGCCAAATATTTGTCTGCTCTGTGATAGCAACAACAATTTGTGTGCGGGTGTATTTGTCAAACATGTAGAACCAGAATAAATCTGATTCGTCATGGTGAATGGAATTACAATAGGAAAAGTTTATATGATATATTTTGATATTAAGTACATGCATAAAGGAAACTCTGTAGTACATATTTTTGCAAATTTGTTTGTAAATATTTTGAGATAAATATGTAGAAGCATGTTATTTGAGAAAATGAGAATACCCAATTGGTAAAATGCAAGAAAATATAAGATACTTATTCTGAATTGCAAGGGAATGCAAAATCAAAATTAACAAGAGTAATTTAATGGGATGGCTATTGTTTATGCAATATTTCTATGTCACAGAAATATTCCCTTACATTAGTACTGACCAAACTGAATTTTATTTCTTGTATGACAGTTAAAAAATAAGAAATAACACAAATGTTATCCTTTTAAATATTTTTAAAACTTAGTTACCATTAGATACATATCTCCTTTAATTAGGGTAGAATGACTTTTTTCTAAAATGCTTTTGCTAACTTGAGACATTCAAAAATGAATTTTGCTTTCTTTTTCCAAAAGCCAATACCAGTGTACATGAAGAAAGTCCATCAGTAGTGAGAAAGATAATTGCTGTAGTTATTCAATAATGATTTCCTTTGGTAAGTGAAATTTTATCCAAGTGTTTGAGAATTAATCTAACTACTGTCATTTCCATCAGTAGATGTAGAAGAAACAATGATATAAACAAATGGAATTCCCTGCTACAATAAACTCATTAAAGGTAAACCATACCTGCAAGCTATAGAAACTTTTCCAAGCAATTCCAATTGAAATTCTTACACAAATTCTTTTTATAATAAATGTAGTAAGCAAAATACTCCCATACAAACAGTAATATCTTTGGAGTAAAGTTTACATTAAATACAAACTTTCACTCTAGATACAGAGTCTTATTAATTAATCTATTATTACTTTGGAAGGAATAAAAGAGAATATGGATTGTGTTGAGTAGTAGGCAGCAATCAGAAGTCTCAACCTCTTTGTGGTAATCTAATAGATATGAATTTCATTTCTTCCATGAATATTTCAACAAGATTCTTCCCTTTTAATATTCCCAGTCTTTTGAATTGTTTCAAGATATCACGGATCCCATAATTGTTGGATTAAAAAGGGTTCACTATGTCATGATAGTAAACTTAGTCTTAGAAATTCCCTGTTAGTTGCTACCTCTGAATAAGGACGTTTGAATCAGATCATGCACCTTGACTCCACAGAGATGTCATCCTTCTCTAATTAGCCTTTGCCCACTTTTGTCCAAAATACCATGTCTTAGCCAGAGTTTCTATTGCTGTTATGAAATACCGTGACCAAAAGGGAAAACAGAAAGTTGGGAAAGAAAGTGTTTATTTTAGTTTACATCTTCTTTTTTAAAATTTTATTTAATAGAAATTTACAATCCAGATCTCATCCCTCTCCCAGCCCATACTCTGACTGTTCTACATCCCATACCTACACCCCACATGCCCATCTGAATGATGCTGACTCCCACACTGCCCCCAATCTCCCAGCCCTCTCCACTCTCTGGGAGAATATTTTTCTTTTGAATATTAAGTGCATCTTGTGTTGTGTCCAGAACCAGCACTCCAGTCTTAGAGGCCTCATATTAGCTGGTGCATGATGCCTCATTGATGACTCAGTGTCTGAAAAAAAAAACTGGGGTCCAGCTTAGTTAGCACTGCTGGTCCTCCTGCAGGGTTGCTCTCCTCCTCAGCTTCCTCCAGCTTTTCCCCAGTTCGACCACAGGGCTTAGCAGCTTCTGTACATTAGCTGAGTGTAATTATCTGCATCTGATTCTTTCAGCTGCTTGTTGGGTCTTTCAGAAGGCAGTCATAACAGGTCCCTTTTGTGAACATGACAAAGCATGAGTAATAGTGTCAGGGCTTGGGGGCCTTTATTTAATCTGGTTCCCAGATATGGCTGGTCACTGGAATTCCTTTTACTCAGGCTCTTCTCTGGTTTTGCCCTGAAGGTCTTTCAGACAGGAACACATATGGGTCAGAGTATTGATTTATGCATGGCAACCTTATCCCTCACTTGATGCTATCTCTTCCTCATGGAGGTAGTCTCTACAAGTTCCCTCTACCCACTCCCGGACATTTCACTGAGTCCGGATAGTCTCTTACCTCTCAGGTCTCTGGAATATTCTAGAGCCACCACCTACCGCCAAAATTTTAGCTCCTGAAGTTGCCTCTTTTCATTCATTCTGCTGACACTCAGGGTTTCAGTCCTACTCCCCACAAATAACTCTGTCCCTCTGTCCCTACTGTCTCCTTTCTCACCCAGGTCCCTCACACTTCCCTCCTGTGGTTCATTTCTTCTCTCTCTCTCAAGTGGGATTGAGATTCTGCACTTTGGCTGTTCAGCTTGTTAAACTTTTATTTTTCCTTTTAGAAAAATTGGATATTTTTGTTTATGTTTCCAATATTATTCACTTTCCAAGTTTTCCAGTCGTAAGCGTCCTATCCCTTCCCCCACCAGTTCTTCTATAAAGGTGTGCCCCCTCACCAACCACTCCCTTTCCCATCACCCCCTGACATTCCCCTACACTGGGGGTCCAGCTTTGGTAGGCCTAAGAGCTTCTCCTCCCATTGATGTCCAACAAGGCTACATATGCACCTGCAGCCATAGTCCTGTCCATGTACAGTCTTTGAATATTGTTTTAGTACCAGAAAGCTATGGGTAATTGGTATCGTTGTTCTTATGGGATTGAAAACCCATTCAGTCCTGGTAATCCTTTCTCCAAATTTACTAACAAGAGATTCGTTTACATTCCACTGGTTTGCCAATAACCTTCATTTCTATAATTGGCATGCTCTACCTGTGTCTTTCAGGAAAGATCTATATCGGTTTCCTGGCAGCATGCACTTCTTAGCGTCACCAATCTTATGTAGTTTGTGGCAGATCTATCTATCTATCTATCTATCTATCTATCTATCTATCTATCTATCTATCTACCTATCTCTTTCTATCTCTATCTATCATATATATATTTATATTTATATATATACATATACATATATACATACACACATTAACACACACACACACACACACATATATATATATATATATATATATATATATATATATATATATATATATATATATATTTCGTGGCTCCTACAACTATGTGGTTAGTTGGAACTTTAGGATAGATTCTGTGCAACTAGTTCAAAAATGTAGAGTCAGCAAAGGCCAATGCCAATCAGACTCCCTCTTGTTATTTTGAACCTATTGAAGTTGAGGTTTCTCTGGACATCAAGCCATTCCTCTTCCTGCCCATCCTCCTGAGTCTTGTGCTTGGCCTGAATAAAGAATCATGGTAAAACCTCCAAAACCCTTAAGTCTGTCCCTGGGAACAGGAAGGTAGATATTATAGAACTGATATCTAATTGGACTAGACATCCACATTCTATAGTCCATGATGTCCTTTGCTTTACTGCTATCTCCTATATTTGGATAAAATAAGGATTTTGGACTTCATTATTTCAAGTAGGTACAAAAAATTTACACTGTTATATTCGCTCTATAGATTGGCATGCTTTATTGCTTATTAATTGCAAAAAATGGAATTGTAAAACATAATTTTTGAGTACACATTCAGGAATGACATATATATATATTATATATATATGTATATGTATATATATATATATATATATGTATATATATATATATATATATATATTCTCCTATAAGGAAAGTAAAATATGAAAATGAAATACAATATTCAGTCAATTAAAGGTCTGTAGGGAAAATACTGGCCTTTGGGAAACAAAGAAAACCTAGGAAATTGAAGTGTATGTCACAGGAACAGACCTGAGTGTAGAATTGTTATCCAGAATAAACTCCTCCACTCCATGTTCCTAGACCTTTTCTACCCATGCCAAGTGCCTGATTAACTTTCTCCATTCAGAGCATGAAACCATTAATGAAGGAAAAAATGTCACTACGTTTAGAGTGATGGAGTACATAAAGGTTTCCCCTGAGTCACAGGAGAGAACCTGGAAAAGGCACTCTCAAATCTGGACAAGGAAAGAAAAGCTGTTCAGCAGGTAGGCCATGGCAGTTCTCAGAGACATCATCATTAGGCCCTATCTGAAAAATATCTTGTACCTGGAGATACCTATCTTCTGTGATGTCACAATTGCTGTCGTGACTGCAACTGCCTCTCATATATTCCTTCAGTACCTCTAGGTTTTACTAATTGACTTCTAATTCATAATAAACAGCCATTTGGGAGGGAGAACAAAGAGGATTAGAAGATCAGATATATGGAGAACGAAGGAGGCTGGCCATCTGTCTTGGTATAAAAAAGGAAGGAATACATGGTCCTCGGTATAGCTCAGTGAGTACCTGGTAGGGATTTAGTGGGAATGCTAAAGAGAAAGCCTAGATCTGAGCCTCCAACCTATGGGAATCAGGATATGGGAGCCTCTCATAAGCATCTGGACTTCCCTGTTTTTATGGTTCTGAAATCTGAGAGTTTATATCATTAATTTCTTTATTCTAAAAGTCAAATGTTGGTAAGGGCACAGTTGTTTTCCTGAGAGCTCATAGACTTTACTCTTTTTGATAAGAAGAAAAATGTCCTAAGGAAAAAGGGAGAGACAGGTATTGTGTCCTACCTCAGAGTAAACTCCTCCATGTTTTGGATATCTATAGTGCAGTCTGGGAAGCAGCAGTGCTATTAGTTGAGATTTCATCATCTCAGTCTTTCCACTAATATTTCCACTGACTACCACTTTACTTCTCTGTGTCACTAGGTATGATTAGCTGTCAGTTTTCTCTTCCTTTATTCCTTTGTTTTTTTTAATGTTTTAGCAATTTGTATTGCTTTTTTTAACTTGATTTTTCTATATTTACATTTAATGTTATTTCGTTTCCCATTTTCCTGCCCATAAGATTCCTACCCGTACCCTTCCCCTTCTTCTCTAACACCACTGACTGTGCCTTCACATTCCCTTGAACTGGGAGACAAACCTAGAGAGGACCAATAGCTTCTGCTTCCATTCGTGATGAACAAGGTCCTCTGCCACATGCAGTTAGAGCAATAGCTCTGTCCATGTACATTCATTGAATATTTGTCTAGTACCAGAAAGCTCTGGGTCATTGACATTTTTGTTCTTATGGGATTGAAAGCTCCTTTACCTCTTGAAATCCTTTCTCAAAATTTGCCAACAAGAGGTCTGTTTCAGTTCACTGATTTCCCACTAGCATTAATTTCTGTAGTTGGTATGATCTATCTGTGTCTCTCAGGAAATTATATACATATATACACACATATATATATATATATATATATATATATATATATATATATATATATATATATATATCCGGTTGCTGGCAGAAGGCACTTTTTAGCTACATCAATCTCATCTAGTTTTGGTGGCTGACTTATATATATATATATATACTTTTGGTGGATCCTAAACGTATGTGGTTAGGTGGAATTGTAACATGGATTCTGAGCAACTAGGTCAAGAATGTAGACTTCAGAAATGACAGTGCCAAATAGACTCCCTCAAGTTCTTATGAACCTATTGAAGTTGAGGTTTCACTGGTCCTCAAGCCATCCTTCTTTCTGCCCATCCTCCAGTCTCGTATGTTTGGCCTTCAGAGAGAATCACGGTAAAACATCCAACCCTCAATTCTAGCAATGGGAACACAGGAAAGTAGATAGTGTAGTACTGCTATCAAATAGGACTAGAGAACTGAATTCTATAGTCATTATGTCATTTGCTTTGCTGAAAATGGAATTGGAAACAGAATTTTTGAGTGCACATACAGGAATATTAATAAAGTCTCATCGTGGAATGTACAATGAGAAAGTGAAATACAATATTCATTCAATTAAGGTCTGTAGGCAAAATATTGTCCTTTGGGATATAGAGAAAACCTGGGATATTGAACTGTATGTCACAGGAATGAACCTGGAAAAAAATATTATCTAGAAGAATCTCCTCCACTCTATGTTGCTAAATCTTTTCTAGCCATGCTCAGCCCCTAACTTTGTCCATTCAGAGCAAGTAACCCCTAATGAAAATAAGAGAAATCTCTACCTTTAGAGAGATGTAGTGTGTAAAGGTTTCCACACTTAAACAGGAGACTCTCCTGAAAGTGTCACCCTCAAATTTGGTCAATGTAAGGAAAGCTGTTTAGCAGGAGGACCATGGCGGTTTTCAGTGACTTCATTAGGCCTCCCTGAAATAACTCTTGTATCCTGGAAAGCCTTAGCTTCTTCTGTGATGTCACAAGTGTCCTGACTGCAACTGCCTCTCAGATATCCCTTCAGGACCTCTAGGGTTCACTAATTGGCCTTTAATGCATTGTATACAGCCATTTGAGAAGGAGAACACAGATGATGAAGTGATCAGACATGGGGAATATGAGGCTGGCCTTCTGTCTTGGTATGATAAGGGAAGAAATACGTGGTCAATGGGAAATCCCCTGGAGTCTTAGGTAGGGGTTGAGTTGATCCATTGAAGAGATAGCCCTGATCTGAGATTTCCACATATGGAATCAGGAGCTGGGGGCCTCTCAGAAGCATCTCAACTTCCATGCTTGTTATTTTTCTTGGTAGTCAGATAGTTTATATAATTCATTTCTTTATCCCAAAATCCACGTGTTGGCAAGGGCACTATAATTTTTCCTGAGAGCTCATAGCTTTTACCATTTTACCAAGAAGGAAAAGGTCCTAAGGAAGAAAGATAAGGCAAGTATTGTGTCCTCAGTACAGAGAAAACTCCTCCATGCATTGAATTCTAATGATGTAGTTTGTGTCTGGCATTGATATCTGGGAGGGACAAGTGCTTCTTGATGAGACTACATCATATCATTCTTTCCACTAGTATTACTCTGAATACCATTCCCTGACAGTGACCCTTTAAAATTCTGAGTCAATAGTTGTGATTAACTGGAAGATTTCTTTTCTTTTATTTCTTTCATTTTTTTAAAATTTTTAACAAATTGTATTGCTTTTTTAATTGGAAATTTCTAAATTTACATTTAAATTTTATTTCCTTTCCCAGTTTCCTGACTATAATATCCCTTACCAGTCCCCTTACTCTTTTCATTATAACCTCTCTTACTGCCCCTGGACATTCACATGAACTGGGAGTCAAACGTAGGCAGTACCAAGGATTCTCCTTCCATTGTAACCCAACAAGGCCATCCTCTACAACATATGCATTGGAGACATAGGTCTGTTCATGTATATTCTTTGAATATTGGTCAACTACCAGAAAGCTCTGTTTCATTGGCATTGTTGTTCTTATGGGGTTGAAAGCACCTTCATCTCTTCTAATCCTTTCTCAAAATCTGCAAACAAGTAGTTCATTTTCAGTTCACTGGTTTGACACTAGGGTTCATGTTGTGGTTTTCCCTGAAGTTATCTGTGGTCGAAGCTAATTCCCCGGCCCCAAGGTCAGCTGCATAGTCCTGTACTCAGAATTCAGGTTACTTCACCAGAACCATGACCCCATTGAATTTGTAAAGTATATGTGAGTGGCAAGAACAGGACAGAAGGAGGGTTATCATGGGAGGAGAAGGAAGAATGTGCGGAAGAGAAGTTTGAAGGAAGAGGAGGAGACTAGAAGAAAAAAGTTAGAAAGGAAGATGACAGATTGAGAAGCCATGATATGTGAATTTAAGATTCTGCACTGTGTATTTACAGGTCGTTGTTAATGTTCTTAAGGGATGTATGGTACCTGGCTTTGTATGTTTAAGTGGGCTATTATATCTAATCAACTGGATCAAAGATTATTGTGTTGTATGTTTTTTATTTGAGGGTTTGAGTATAGGAAAGTGTGTAATATCATGAAACACTGTGCAGCAGGAGAGGGATTGTGTTTCTGCCAAGATATCTAGCAGAGAATTTCCGACACTTAGGTTTCAGAGTTAGCAGGGTAGAAGAAAATTTTATTTTTTATTTTTAGATTTTTACATAAACACATTTCTTTTATATAATATGTTCTAGCTCTGTCTCTCAAAAAATATCTACATCTGGTTTCTGGCAGAATGCACTTATTAGATTCATCAATATTATCCAGTTTTGGTGATATATATATATATATATATATATATATATATATATATATTCTCCTTTGTGTGGCTCCTAATGCTATGGGGATAGGTAGAATTTTCACATACATTCTGTGCAACTAAGTCAAGAATGTAGAATACACAAAGGACAATGCCAAATAAACTCCCTCCTGTACTAATGAACATATTGAGTTGAGGTTTAAATGGACCTCAAGACATTCCTCTCCCTGTTTTTCCTCCTGTATCTTATTCTTCCTGAAGAATAAATCATGGTAAAATATCCACAACACTCAAGTCTGGCCATGGGAACACAGTAAGGTAGATAGTGCAGAATTGATATCAAATGGGACTAGAGAACCAAATTCTATAGTACATGTTCTCCTCTGATTTACTGATGTCTGGTAATTTTGGGATAAAATAAGGATTTGGGAGTTTATCATTTGAAGTAGGTCCACAATATTTACACTGTTATACTCATTCTATAGCCAGGCCACTTTTGTAGCCAAAATCATTACAGAAAATGGATTTGGAAAACAATCATGTACACAATTAAGACAATGAATTAGGGAAGATCCCAGCAGGCAGTACTCAGTGAACCATTGGATTATAAAGAAAATAAAACAGGAAAATATAAAGGACATGTAGCTGGAAAGGGAATGAATCCAGAGAGAGTAGAACAAAGTTAAGGATTGGTGTGATCAAGGTAAATTGCAAACATGTGTGAAGAATAAATAAAAATTCTAAAATAAGAAAAAAAGTTCTGAAAATATATTGAGGATTTTTATATCCTATGGAAGTCATTTTTCCGTAAAAGTAGAATAGAGTATCCTAACTTTTGTTAAGTTGCAGAAAAGTCAGTGAAAAAACGTAGTTACACTGGTTTAGTGCATGCTGTCTGCATTATTGAAATATCAAACTGAGGCTCATTAATCTGTACAGTTAACTTATATCACCTGTTCAAATAAAATAAAATGAAACACTGTGTAATGATCCACAAAACTAAACTGCACACTATAGAAGTAAATGCAAACCAAAAAAATGTCCCGTTCCTAACCTCAACAATTTTACTCTTTGAAACTCTGAATAAATATGAATATAAAGGTTCTAACCTGATACATAGCATATATTATGGTGTTTTTGTGACGTATATGGTAAGATTTTTAGAGTTGCACATTGCCATCAATTATGTCATTCATTTTTAAAATCCTAGGACAACAAAATCTAAAATCCTTGGGCTTTGGTCCTGACAGCCAGAGATTGTACTCTGTACATGATCACTTTATATTAATTAGCTAAACTCTGAAAGGCAATTAGGTGCTTCACAAAATTATATTGTTTCATTGCTATGGTTATGATAAGTGTTTCTTGTGAGAATATATATAAATTTCTCATGACAAATTTTGCTTTCTCTTCTGGTGTTTTGTGAGCTATTGATGAGCTTAAACCTAGCTTCCTTACCAACCTAGCACTTACAATAGATTATGTTTCAGTGTTGAACATAGACACACTAAAGATAGGGAAAACACTGAAAATAGTATGGGCTTTGTTCACTGTTCCAAAATATCGTTTTCTGACTTCTTCTTCATCATCTTCACCACCACCACTATCACCACCATCACCACCACCACCACCATCATCAACATCATCATCACCATCATCATCCAATTTACATGAAATTGAATTTGGAATTTTGTTACACCAAAGATGAAATGAGAAGTATTCTGCTTGAAGAAGAGATACTGATGAACACTAACTGCTGTGCAGTCATTTTAATGTCATAAAGACATTGCCAAAGTTGCTACAGATGATTGAATGAAATGCTAGCATTCTATACAACAGGGTTTGAGAGTCCCTTAGTAATAGAATGGTCATTTACAGCAAGGTCTTCATTATCAGACTTTGATTTAACCCATCTACCAACAAAATGAAATTGTTCCAAAAATATTATAGTGCCTCTACAGAAAGAGATTTTATCCACTGATACACATCTACTTCTATTTCTTAATTGTCATGTTGACATGGGTATAGGATTCAATATGTTCTGATTTGCTTATGGCATTTTAGTATTATTTGGGTTAATTTTGAAAATTTCAAAGGAACAAACCTATGCCATGATTGTATCCCATACAACTTTTAATTCGATCTTGAAGAGTTTCATGAAAACTGAATGTATATCTTCCATTTAAAACATTGTAACATCCATCATGTGAAACTCCCACTGAACCTCAGTGGATTGATGTCTCTGGAAGCATTTAAAGACTCTCCTACTACATTATTGCAACTCTATAGAGGCTTCACTCCCATAGTGGCAGTCCCAGATTGGCTGTAAAAAAATCATTTTCTGTGCCTTGGAAACGGTTTAAAATTTGTGAAAATGGCGCAGACAGGCCCTAGAAAGTATGTTTTTAAAATTATTTTCTTAAAATTAGACTTATTCATGCAATATATTTGAGTTATGACTTGCCTTCCCTCTATTCCCTCCTTCTTCTATTCCTCTCCTGTCATCTGTATATACATTCTTCCGACTCTCACTAGAAAACAAACAGTCATCTCAGCGATAAAAATAAAATGCAAGTTAATGAACTGGAGTAGAACAAAACAAGCAGATAGAAAAGAACCAGTACAAGGTACAAGAATCAGGTACAGACACAGGGACCCAGACTTCCAATCACACACTCAGGAATTCCATGGAAACATAAAACCAGGAAAAATATATACACAAAACATACAGAGTAACAATTAATAGATACATAAACAAATAACATAAGGAAGAAGAAATCATGAAGAAAAAGTCCTGACCCATTATGAGACAAGGAACCTCCATAGATAAGGTTGAGTTCCCTTACTGCTTTATACACAGTCTAAACTTAAATTTAATTTTTGTACCCAGTGAGATTCCCTTGGAGAAAATTAAGTTTTCATTTTCAAATGATTACCCATTGGAGATAACTTCTGGTTTAGAGATAATGTGAAGTGCAGGGCTTGGATTCTTTCAAGGGCTAATTAAGAGATAAGGAGATCTGTGAGTTGCTGTCTTCTGAACATCATGCAGTTGTGACACTCAAGAAGTCACAATCTATCTGAACAGACCCTAAATAATATTGACCCTGCCTATTCAAAGTAACTAAGGACAGTGCTGGAGAAAAAAAATGATGTAGCCACTGGTGTCTTACTAGTGGTTAAATGTATAGCTTCACACCCATGTTCACCGAAATGGCTCAGGTTAAATCCAGGGGTTTATGAAACAAATAATAAAGATATGCAAGTGCTATCAGGGTTTAGTCCAAAGAGGGTATGTTGCTTGGGGAGGATGAGGTTGAGAGTATAGAGGGCTTCCATACATGTGTTGTGCATCTACGGAATTGTCAAAGAATAACTTGCTTTCTTAAAACTTCTAAATGTAACCACCAAGAAATTTTGGGAGATATTCTCTCAAGTCTGCTCTATTTGTTTTAAAAATTGGGTCTCATTGCATAGCTCAAATTGACCTAAAACGCCCAGTGTTCTGTCACCTGCCTCCCCTGCCCTTATTGGAGGTTTACTATACATGGACAAAACTAAAGGATATAGTAAATCTTCTGTTTATGAAATTTGACAACATAATGCAATATTCTGTTATTTGTTTTTCATTTAACAATATATCTTGAATACATGTACATGGGGAAACTCTTCATGTAACATCAGGCAATTAAGAAATGGTAGTATATTCTTTTGTTTAAATAATAGCCTGCCTATGTAATTCAGATTATTTTCATTTTCATTAACTAATGTTCGTTACTGTAAATCAGCATGAACACTGACTCAGTCACTGTACTCAATGTTGATTATTTACATTGTATTTTGTATAAATTACAAAACAGGTTGTTGGAATGATTTCAAGGCTGTCAAGTAATGTAATACTTGTATAAATACTGCCAAATTGCCATCTCAGAAGACTATAATAAATACATTTTGTAATCAATTTTATATGATAGAACCCATAGTATACCATTCAAAATTAATCATGCACATATTTTAAAAACGGTATCAGTCTGATTTCTGTCACTTGTTGAATTAGGGTATGGACTGAAGAAACTGAAGGGGAGGGCAGCCTCTATAGGAAGACCAACAGTCTCGAATCATCCCCACCCTGAGATCTCCCAGACACTTAGCCACCAACCAGGTATCATACACAAGCTGGTCCAAGACCCTGACACATGCATAGCAGAGGACTGCCTGGTCTGGCCTAATCCTGGAGCGATGTGAGCCCCCAGGGACCAGGGATGTCTGGCAGGATCTGGGGAGCATCCTCTTGGAGTAGGGGAGGAGGAAGTGGAATGGGATGAGGAACTGTGGAAGGGGACCTGGAGAGGGAGCAATGGCAGGAATGTAAATAAATAAAATAATTTTTATAATACTTTTAGTCATAAATTCAAATGCTCGTTACTTTTTAGCATCTACATTGCAATTCGATCGTGAAGTTTAGCGTTTTATGCTTACTGAACTGTGTAAGAATTAATCCTTAATTTTCTCTATTCTTATTACTTTGCATCAATTTTGTTTGCATATGTAGAATGCTTACTATTCATAATTTGTGCAGAAAATACATTCATGAATTTTTTTTATTTTAATGATCTGTTATGTGTGAATGTCTGTGTATAAACTTGTGCACATGAACACAGGCACCTGGGGAGACCAGAAGATGTCAGATACCCTGCAGCTGCTTTTACAGCTGGTTGCAAGTGGCTTCATGTGTGTTGGAAACTGAACATGTTTGCTCTAGAGAGTAGTAAGTGCTCTTAACCTCTAAGATAATACTACAACACTTATTACATAATAAAAACAAACCTATTTATAATTTTCTCATGTATTTCAGGGTATCTTTGAACTTGGGACATCTTGCCACATTCTTGGTGCTGAGACTACATTCAGGCAATTTCCAGCTTTCTTTCCTTTATCTTAGTAAGATGTGTTAGATTAAATATGTTAATATTATGCAGTAAATCCTCCATATGTTTACTTATAGAACCTTGGCTTAGTGTCTGTTTCATTCCTCTGCAATGACTATATTAATTTTAGAGTTCGCAGTTCTCTCTTTCTTTACACAATTGATCAGATGTGTTTTCTTTCATATAGAATGAATAAGAGCCTTTTAGTTTTTCTTTGAATAGTTAATGTACTAAGAAAATGTGTTGAAATTCCCATTTTAAGGCCAATCCAAAACATTATTTCTTTAAAATGTTCCTAGAGTTATGTTTTTCTTTTTCTTATTATTATTATTGTTCTCATTAGTCTCATTATTAATATTCTGTGTAAGCTTTTATGTGTTCAAGTCATGTAGTGAATATGGAAATCTTCCAAACATATATGTGTAGGTATCACATTTAGGTTCTTGGTTTTTCATGGCATAAAATTTTATCTGCTCAGGGACCTCACTAGAACACACTGTAAAACATTAAGGTGACATATAGCTCCAGGCTGCTTTTATATATACAATGTTTCCATCATTTTGTTTTAAAAAATATTTTTGATTATTCTAATATATTTTGTTTTCAATGTCCAGTTGGTAAGTCTAGTATGCTTATTTTATTATTTAGTTAATAATTTAGTCATAATTATTATGCACTTGATACCTAGCTAATATGAAATTATCTTATAAAATTGAATAAATGTAATTAGTTCCCTTCAGCATGAACCTTGGTACATAATTTTGTTCATTATTACTATGTATTTGCATAAAACAGAGAATATTTCATTGTCCCAATACTGATGCCAATTTTATACAGTATGACAGCTACCAACTACATGTGACTTTTAATCATTTAAAAGGAGTTAAGATTATATTGTTAAATGATATTTCCATAACATCAAGTAAATAGATTTTTTTGCTTCAATTAATTAAACGCGCTACAGCAGGAAAAAATTTAATTTCCTTTGATATGTTAAAATGAAATTTATCTTTACCATTCTCCTGCCTATCAGAAAGCCAATATTCTTATACAGGAAGATTTGCCAAGCACATGGCAGGATAGCCACAAAGGCAGTGCAGTGGCATGAATAGCTTGGTGATAGCCAACAGCTCTCTAATTTTGCTTAAGTCCTGTTCAGTGAACATGGATGGTACTGGTAGTTTATCCACATATATAAGGTTATTGAAGCTGTGGTTATGGGGGAGAATGTACAGCCCCTTACATACTAAAGCCAGTATCATACCTAACAACAATCATAGCCATGTGTCCTTATATACAGAATTAATTACAGTCTCTGCAGCAAAGATCACAGTAAAAATCCCAGCCAATCATATACCCAAAAGATTCCTCAACATATAAAAGAGACACGTGCTCCACTATGTTCATCGCAGCCTTATTTATAATAGCCAGAAAATGGAAAGAACCCAGATGCCCTTCAACAGAGGAATGGATACAGAAAATGTGGTACATCTACACAATGGAATATTACTCAGCTATCAAAAACAACGAGTTTATGAAATTCGTAGGCAAATGGTTGGAAAATATCATACTGAGTGAGCTAACCCAATCACAGAAAGACATACATGGTATGCACTCATTGATAAGTGGCTATTAGCCCATATGCTTGAATTACCCTAGATCCCTAGAACAAACGAAACTCAAGACGGATGATCAAAATGTGAATGCTTCACTCCTTCTTTAAATGAGGAAAAAGAATACCCTTGGCTGGGAAAGGAGAGGCAAACATTAAAACAGAGACTGAAGGAACACCCCTTCAGAGCCTGCCCCACATGTGGCCCATACATATACAGCCACCCAATTGGACAAGATGGATGAAGCAAAGAAGTGCAGACCGACAGGAGCCGGATGTAGATCGCTCCTGAGAGACACAGTCAGAATACAGCAAATACAGAGGCGAATGCCAGCAGCAAACCACTGAACTGAGAATAGGTCCCCCGTTGAAGGAATCAGAGAAAGAACTGGAAGAGCTTGAAGGGGCTCAAGACCCCAAAAGTACAACAATGTCAAGCAACCAGAGCTTCCAGGGACTAAGCCACTACCTAAATACTATACATGGACTGACCCTGGACTCTGACCCCATAGGTAGCAATGAATAACCTAGTAAGAGCACCAGTGGAAGGGGAAGCCCTGGGTCCTGCTAAGACTGAACCCCCAGTGAACTAGACTATGGGGGGAGGGAGGCAATGGGGGGAGGGTTGGAAGGGGGACACTCATAAGGAAGGGGATGGGGGAGGGGGATGTTTGCCCAGAAACGGGGAAAGGGAATAACACTTGAAATGTATATAAGAAATACTCAAGTTAATAAAAAATAAAAATAAAAAAATAAAAAAAGGGGCTGGGGATTTAGCTCAGCGGTAGAGTGCTTGCCTAGGAAGCCCAAGGCCCTGGTTCGGTCCCCAGCTCCGAAAAAAAGAACCAAAAAAAATAAAATAAAATAAAATGGGGGTAAAGGGGGTAAGAAAAAAAAATCCCAGCCAATCAAAAAGCAGGAGAGAAACTTCAAATTCAGTCTCAAGGCTCTATTAACAAAATGTCACTTGATTCAAGGCTGAGGAACATTACAGAAGAGGGGGCGAGAAGATTGTAAGAGACTAATTTTACTATGAGATGGTGTCTCAAAGTAACACGAGAAATTACACTCATAACCTCTCACTAACATGATCGACTAAACAACACCTGAGGAGGAGAGGGGATGGGGAAGAATGAAAGTTTAGTTTTCTTTCTTTTTCAACTCCTCCTCCTCCTCCTCCTCTTCCTCCTCCTCCTCCTCCTCCTCTTCCTCCTCCTCCTCCTCTTCCTCCTCCTCCTCCTCCTCCTCCTTCTCCTCTCCCTTTCCCCCTACCCCTCTCCCTCTCCCACCTCCTCTTTTCCCCTCCCTCCCTCCCTCCCTCCCTCTCTCTCTCTCTCTCTCTCTCTCTCTCTCTCTCTCTCTCTCTCTCTCTCTCTCTCTCTCTCTCTCTCTCTCTCTCTCCTTGTTGGCTCTTTCCTATTTATTTTGAATGTTATTCCCTTCCCTGTTTTTCAGTCCATAAGCCCCTTAACCTTTCCCCCTACCCTTCTATAAGGGGTTCACATTCCCACCCACGCCCTCCCATGCCTCCCCACATTCCCCTACAGTGGGGCTCCAACTTTGGCAGAAACAAGTCTTTCTCATTCCATTGTATCCAGCAAGGCCTTCCTTTTCTACATCCATTTGGAACCATGGATCAGTCCATGTATAGTGGTTTGGTACCAGGAAGATCTGGTTGGTTAGCATGGTAATTATAATGGGGTTGCAAATCCCTTCAGATCTTTAAATCCTTTCTATAATTCCTACAACACAGGTCTGGTACTTGATTCACTGGTTTGCAGATGGCATTTGCCTCTGTATTTGACATATACTGTCTATGTCTCTCAGGAGGGATCAATATCCAGTTATTGTCAGCCTGCACTTCTTAGCTTCATCCATCTTATCTAGTTTTTGTGTCTGAATATGCATGGGCTACATGTGGGACAGGCTCTGAAAAGCAGGTCCTTCAATCTCTGTAATAAACTTTGCCTCCTTATCCCCTCCCATGGGTATTTTGGTTCCCCTTTTAAAGAAGGAGTGAAGCATCTGCATTTGGTCATCCTTCTTGAGTTTCATGTGGTCTGTGTATTGCATGATGGGTAATTCAAGCTTTTTGGATAATATCTACTTATCAATAAATGCATACCAAGTGTGTTTTTCTGTGATTGAATAACCTCACTCCAGATGATATTTTCTAGTTTATAACATTTGCCTATGAATTTCATGAAGTCATTGTTTTGATAGCTGAGTAATATTCTGTACTGCAGATGTACCAATTTTTGTATCCATTCCTCTGTTGAAGTGCATCTGGGTTCTTTCCAGCTTCTGGCTATTTTAAATAAGTCTGCTATGAACATAGTCGAATATATTTCTCTGTTGTATGTTGGACCAACTTTTGGGTATATGCCCAAGAGATGTATAGCTGGGTCCTCAAGTCATGGAATGTCCAATTTTCCGTGGAACCTCAAAAGAGTTGTACCAGTCTTCAATCCCACCAACAAAGGTGGAGTCTTCCTCTTTATCCACATCCTCACCAGCATCTCCTGTCACATGAGATTTATATCTTAGCCATTCTGACTGATGTGAGGTGGAATCTCAGATTTGTTTTGATTTTAATTTCCCTGATGACTAAGGATGTTGAACATTTATTTAGTTGTTTTTTGGCCATTTGATAACCTTCAGCTGAGAATGTTTTGTAATTCACTGTACCCCATTTTCTATAGGGAATTTTTGCTTTCTAGTGCCTTACTTCTTAATTTCTTTGTATATTTTGGATATTACCAGCTACCAGATATAGGATTGGTAAAAATCTTATCCCAATCTGTTGATTATAGATTTGTCCTAATGACAGTATCTTTTGCTGTACAGAAGCTTTGCTGTTTTATGAGATCCTATTTGTCAATTCTTGATCTTAAATGATAAGTCACTGGTGTTTTGTCCAGGAAATGTTCTCCAGTGCCCATGAGTTCAAGACTCTTTCCGACCTTTTCTTCTATTAGTTTGAGTGTATCTGGTTTGATGTGGAGGTCCTTGATTCACTTGAACTTTAGCTTAGTACATGGTCATAAAAATGGGATAATTTCCATTCTTCTACATGCTGACTTCCAGTTGAACCACCACTCTTTTTGTAAAATGCTATGTTACTTCTTTGGATGGTTTTATCTCCTTTGCCAAATATCAAATGATAGGTGTGTGGGTTTATTTCTGGGTCTTCAATTCTATTCCACTGGTCTATCCATCTGTCTCTTTACCAATACCGTGCAGTAATTATCACTATTGCTCTGTTATACTGCTTGAGTTCAAGGGTGATGATTACGCCAGTTCTTTTACTGTGAAGTTCTTTTATTGTTGAGGATAGTTTTAAATATCCTGGCTTTTTCTTATTCCACATGAATTTGTAAATGCTGTTTCTATCTCTATTAAAGAAGTACGTAGTAATTTTGGTGGATATTGCATTGAATGTGTACATTGCTTTTGGTAAAATGGTCATCTTTACTATATTAATCCTGTCAATCCATGAGCATGGAAGCTCTTTCTATCTTCTGAGATTGTCCTCAATTTCCTTCTTCAGATACTTGAACTTCGTATCATACAGATCATTCACTTTCTTGGTTAAATTTACACCAAGATATTTTATATTATTTGGGACTATTGTGAAGTGTGTGATTTCATTTTTTCCTTTCTAAGCCTGTTTCTTCACTGAGGAGAGGAAGGCTACTGTTATGTGTGAGTTAATTTTATACCCTGTCACTTGCTGAAGTTATTTATCAGGTTAAGAAGTTCTCTGGTGGAACTTTTGGGGTCATTTAAGTGTATACTATCATATCATCTTCCAATAGTGATATTTTGATATGTTCCCTTCCAATTTGAATCCCTTTGTCCCCCTTTTGCTGTCTGGATTCTCTGGCTCTGACATGGAGTCCTGTTTTGAATAAGTAGGGAGAGAGTTGGGCAGCCTTGTCTAGTCCCTGATTTAGTGGGATTTCTTCAAGTTTCTTTCCATTTAGTTTGTTGTTAGCTACAGGTTTGCTGTATATTTCTTACACTATGTTTTTATATGAGCCTTCAATTCGTGATTTTTCCAGGACTTTTATCCACAAGGGTTGTTGAATTTTGTCAAATGCTTTCTCACTATCTAATGAAATTACCATGTGCTCCTTATCTTTGAGTTTGTTTACATGTTGGATTACATTTTGAATTATCCTATATTAAACCATCCTTCCATCCCTGGTTTCAAGTCTACTTGACCATGATGGATGATTTTTTTGATGTGTTGTAATATTCAGATTGCAAGAATTTTATTGAGTATTTTATCATCAATATCCATAAGGGAAATTGGTCTGAAGTCCTCTTTCTGTGCTGAGTCTTTTTGTGGGTTAGGTATAAGAGTAATTCTGGATTCATATAAGGAATATGGTAGTGCGCTGTCTGTTTCAATTTTGTGGAAGAGTTTGGACAGTTTTAGTATGATGTCTTCTAAGAAGGTCTGATAGATTTCTACACTGAACCCATCTCGACCTGGGCTCTGTTTGGTTGGGAGACTTTTAATAACTGCTTCTATTTCTTTAGGAGTTATGGGGTTGTTTAGATAGTTTATTTATTCCGGATTTTCTTTGCTACCTGTTATCTGTCTACTAAATTGTCCATTTCCTCCAGATTTTGCAGTTCTGTTGAATATAGGCTTTTATAGTAGAATCTGATGATTTTTTTAATTACTTCAGATTCTGTTCTTGTGTCTCTGTTTTCCTTTCTGATTTTGTTAATTTGGGTACAGTCACTTTGAACTCTGATTAGTTTGGCTAAGGGTTTATCTATCTTATTGCTTTTCTCAAAAAAAAAGTTCCTGCTTTTGTATCGTCCTTTTCATTTCTACTTTGTTGATTTCAGCTCTGAGTTTGATAATTTCCTGCTTTCTACCCCCCTTGGCTTTACTTAGTTCTTTTTGTTCTAGAGCTTTTACATGTGCTGTCAAGCTCCTGACATATTCTCTCTCTTGTTTCTTTTCACAAGCACTCAGAGCTATAAGTTTCCCTCTTAGCTCTTCTTTCAATCTATCACATATGTTTGGGAATGTTGTATCTTCATTATTCATTAAGTTCTAAGAAGTCTTTAATTTTTTTCTTTATTTCTTCCTTGATCATGTTGTCATGGAGTAAAGCATTTTTAAACTTCAGTGTATATGTGGGCTTTCTGTCAATATTGTTATTGTTGAAGACCAGTCTTAGTGTGTGGTGATCTGATAGAATGCCTGGAATTATTTCTATTTTCCTGTATCTGTTAAGGTCTGTTGAGGGACCAATTATGTGGTCAATTTTGAAGAAAGTTCCCTGAGGTTATGAGAAGAATGTATATTCTTATTTTTTAGGATGGAATGTTCTATAAATATCTGTTAAATCCATATGTTTTATAACTTCTATTACTTTCTCCACATCTCTGTTTAATTTCTGTTTCTAGGATCTCTCCAGTGATGAGGGTGGGGTGTTGCAATCTCCTACTATTATCATGTCAGGTGCAATGTGTGCTTTTAGCTTTAGTAAGATTTATTTTATGAATCCTCAGGATTTCTCATTAATCATTTTTATCGAACAAATCCAAATATAAATATAACATTCTGGTTCTTGAGTTGATATTCTGGAAATTTAACTGGAAGAGGCAAGGACTCACTCTCTAACTAGAGAGCTACCTATACAAATAAAGAAACTACTAATGAAAAGGAAGTTGCTTTAAAATATTTCAAATTAAAAAATGTAGTCACTTTCTGTGTTGGCTGTGGGAAGGTTGTTTATTTGTTTTTGTTTGTTTGTTTTATTTTAATGTGGAGAAATATTTAAAGTACATCAAAATAAGTGTGAAATGCATCACAATAGAATCCTATGCATTCCAGCATTTTTTTTTCTTTTTCTTTTTTTCGGAGCTGGGGACTGAACCCAGGGCCTTGCGTTTGCTAGGCAAGCGCTCTACCACTGAGCTAAATCCCCAACCCCCAGCATTTTTTTTTTACAAGAGCAGAGTCCACTGAGAGGTCAAGTATGTACAACACCATTCCTGCTTCATAATTGTCAGAGCTTTAAGTCTAACCCTATCTTCTCTACATTTAGATTTTTATAAATTTTGCTTGATTGGGTCAGATCTAATCTAATAGATCTAATAAGCTCTTATAACTGACTATGTCCCCTGCACTCCTGTGAAAACCATTTATTGTTTTAATTTTTTTGTTCTTGTTTTGGGGAGCTGTGTTTTTCATTAAGATCAATAGAAAATTAATCTAGTGATCAATTAGTGAATAGAAAGGAAAATTATGTATTATGGAGAAAAATTTCCCAAAATGCAGTGTACACAAGAGTAAAACTAAATGTTTGTGTGTAGACATGCATACATGCTCATGAACCATGTAGCTGACAAGCATTCCACACCCGATCAACTTAAGTGATTTGGGAAATTAACTTATTCACACAGAAGAAAACTCATGGGGAATACATTTTTTTCTTAGCCATGTTTATAATTGACCAAATGGTGAAGCAGGATGTAAACAAATACTATTATCCTTCATTGTTTTAATTCATGTACAATCTCTACGTGCTCTTATTCTATTGTGTTTCTCTGTGTCTCAGTCTCTGCATGAATATATAGGAACACTTGTGTATGTGGCATAAGAGTGTGTGTGTGTGTGTTGTGTGTGTGTGTGAGTGTGTGTGTGTGTCTTATATTGTATTTATGTACATAGGTGTAATGTTTATTTATTTATAATTTGGAAATACTGAAACCCACATTTGATTTGTGGATCAACTATGTGCAGATCTACTCGCATAGCTCAGACATTTCATTATACAGGTGAATAGAGAGAGAGCCTAAGAGGATGGTGATATCTCCTACACTACTCTTGTCAGAAAAAAAGTGGTGTATCTTTTGGCAAGAAAACCCAAACTTCCACAAAGACATATACACTCCATAAAACAGAAAAGGACATCTCATGTGAAAGGAAAAGTTACCAGACTGGGAGAAAAATGAGTTTGCCACATTCCAATATTTGAGGGACATGAGACTGATCTTCAGAAGATATAATGGGAAGGGAAAGGCAGAATCCCCAAGGAACCAAACTATGCTAAACACTGGAGCTTCTCATTACATGAGAGGTCAGAGATTAATAAGGGTGGTAAACATAATGATAAGAACTTTGCAGTCCATATTCAGTCTCCGTATAAGGCTACAATGTGAAAAAGATGAAAAGTAGTCACCACCAAAGTGCTAACAGAGCTACTTTAGCAGTTACATTGTGAATAACAAAGTGTAACTATACAAGTGTGTGTGTGTGTGTGTGTGTGTGTGTGTGTGTGTGTGTGTCTTATATGGTATTTATGTCCATAGGTAACATGTTTATTTATTAATAATTTGGAAATACTGAAACCCACATTTGATTTTGGAAGCGAAGAATTATATTTGAAAACAAACAAGGCTGTACTGGAACTGAACAATTTTCCATGTAAGTAAGCACACAGCAGGTGCCATATGCAAAAGTGAGCAAAGAAGAAGGAACTGTATACATACTATGTGTACAGAAATACAGGTAGTTTGGTGGAATTCTAAGATGTTGAGATGAAAGAATAGGACAGAATTCTTATCAAGCCAGGCATCATGTTTGCTCTTAGAATACTCACATTCAAGAGTCTGAGGGACGAAATTAGGAATTTCAGGTTAGCCTAGACTACATATGAAGACAACACATATTTTATTATTTTTATTTATTTAAATCAATAGTCTGATTGATAGAATATCATGAACAATATTAAGAAAACAGAAATTTCATGCCTACAGAGTGATACTCCTGCTAAGATAACATGTTCAATAAAGAGACAGGAACTATTCAGTTACAAATACCAGCTGTCATATTGAAGGTTGTGGCATGAGTGGTATGGTGTTGTTTGCTTGATCCTTCTTCACTTTCAAGGCTCATTTTACACACCTTAAAAAGCTTCTCTGACTACCTCGTTACTGTGCAGACATCGAGATGTGCCTTGCCTTTTCTATGTATTAAAACCAGTAATCATTTATTTATCAAATGATTATTTGATTTTACTTTATCTTCAAAAATAATGAGTCTTGAGGAAATGATACCTTTACTGCGTGGGTTTGAATATTCATCATAGCAATCAGAGAATAATCGGGGCCCAACACACACACAGGGTGGTTGGAGAGACTATAACTGTGGCAACAAGTAAGCATAGTAATGAGTGGGTTGATCTGTTTTTCTGCATAACATTGATAACTAGTTAATGATAAGAATGGGTAAAAAAATGAGATAAAGTCAAGGTTTTCTTTACCTTAATTTGAATGATTGCCTATACAGCATGTGAAACTGAACTCAGACCCATGGTAAAGCTTCTGCCTGAGCTTCATTAGTGCCACAACTACAAGTGTGCACCATCTTTGTAAATATTTGGACACTTGGCTCAATGCTTAGCACACTTTGGAAAATCTCCTGGTGTTAAGAAAGAAAGTATTAGATATGAAAATCTATGATAATAAATCACTTCTAAGCTTTGATTTTTGTGACTACAGAGAAAGACTTTGACTCTGATGTAAGTGAGTGTCTAAAAGTATTAAAAAATTAATATCTTTCATCTGCAAGAATCCTTCTAATGGCTTACTGCTATCTTCCAGGAGATGAGTTTCAATGGTGTCAGTTGCTCTTTGTGGCAGGAAAAGGGCTTGTCTGTCAAATACTTTGAGATTCCTGGAGAATGCTTCATCCTGTTCACCCTCATTCTGCTCCCATATCCTTTGCTATCCACATTAGTCCATCTCTACACACTGCCATGTACTTCTTTCTGGCGAACTTATGTATCCTGGAAATTGTTTACACTGTCTCTGTCATACACAATTTATGGAGAGCCTTGTAAGTGAGATCTGAGTAATCTCTCTGGAGGGATGTGTCACACAGATGTTGTTCTTCACAATTTTAGGTATAACAAAGTGCTGCCTATTGGCAGCCATGGCCTTTGGCCACTGTATGGCCCCACTTCACTATTCAACCCAAATGAGTCATGAGGTATGTGTCCATTTGGCCTTTTTTTCATGGGGAATAGGTTGCCTTGTAGGGTTGGGACAAAACTACTTGAGACCCAAATCTAACCAACCACAAGGAGTTGATAAATTCTTGCTCATCTTCCATACCACTGTGACATCCATGCTGAACCCCATCACGTATACCTTAATGAACCAAGAAGTCAAGGCAGCACTGAGAAGAACTCTGGGTCTGATGAAAGTTCTGATAATAAGAAGGTAATTAAAGATCCCAAAGTGCTTTTTAAAAAGGTGCAAAGTCTGTGAAAACAAAACAAAACAAAACCCCTTTGGTCTTTCTTTCTGTCTTGAAACAAACTTTTAGAAACATAACTTTGTTTTAGTGTGTTCCCTTTGTTCCCCACCATGCTTAATTGCAAACAATTGTAATATATGTTTGCTACTAAATTACTTTAGTAGATTAGTCCAGTACTTAAATGTTTTCATCCGGGCAGCGTTTAAACCACATGCTAATGTCTCAGGGTCCTTGAAAATTCTCTGTACCCATTCTTAGCTATTTGGAAATCTTCCACAAATTGTTTGTAAATGATCTCAACTCATTGTGCTACAATTCCATATTCCTCAGTACATGTAAATTCATTGCATTGGACTGGAACTGCTAAGTAGTTCTCGGGACAGTGAATTGTTAGGCTCTGCTTTGTGTAATATTCAGTTCTGGGCACCCAGGCCCTATGATCTTAGAACAGGAGTAGTCTTTCCCCCACTTTTTGATCTATAGGGCAGTGGTAAAGAATTTCAGCCAGGTGTTTCTCAACATAAATATCATAGTTTCAGATAAACACATGCATACACACATGCACAGACACACACACACACACACACACACACACACACACAAACAAGCATGCATGAACACATTATACAAGAATTGATGTGGGTTTACAAGTGACAGAATACAAATAGAAAAGCCGGCTAGTGTCAGATAATTAGATTCAGGTTGCTATTAAACAAGAAAATGAAATAACGTAAAATTAGAATTTGAGTCTTTAGAAATATATTGAAACAAAAATAAAATTCCATTTAAGTGTGCTGAAAATATGGAACACATTAAAAAAATCACCATGACACTAAAACTACAGTATTGTTTTAGGCATGAGTCACCCAACCAGAAAGACAATAATTATATTCTCCTCGGACTCATGGTTCTGAGTGTACTTACATGCAGTAAGGACCATTCAGGCCAAAATGTTGGTTAAAAAAATGACTGAGATGCTACAAACAAATCCTAAAGTTTTGAAGAGACACACAGTCTTTCCACAGGCATTAAGTAATTCTCCTATTACTTCTATTACTTTAAAAAGAATTACAAAAGAAAAATACATTAAAATATTTTAACTATGAAAGGAAAATAATTTAAAATAATTTCATTGCTACATAATTGGGTGTTGTTAAGATGACAGGCATCCTCCTAATGTATAACTGCGATAAGTAAAGCAAGAAACACTTTTTGGTATCTGTGTCAAATACATATAATCTCAACCTATAAGAGAAAAACAACTGGACAAATCCAAATTCAGAGACATTTCAGCAAAGTATTTTTCTTCAAAGGTGTAGTCACATAAGATAAAAATAGTAATGAAATATCACAGAATAGAATAACATAAGATATGTAATAACTAAATGTCAACTGGATTTCTGGATTGGATATGGGCATAGATAGTGTACAGTTCTAGAAACATTGTTATTATGATTTGATCAACCTACAAAATTACTTTTAACATTTTTTTCAATTTTCTAATTTTTTGAGAATTAGTCATTAGATTGATTAAAGTATATAAAATTTAGTAATTAGGTTACGATATAAAACCATACTGTTTCCTATCAATTAAATCTCCTTTTCCTGTATTGTTTGAATTCTGCTTTATTTTTTGTATTGATTCATATTATTAATTTATTTATGTCTCAAATGCTGTCATCTTTCCTGTTTTCCCCCACAGATTCCCTTAACCCAATCACCATCCTTTTCTGATTTCTTCTTTCAAAGTGTCCAAACATCAGCAGTTATAAGGCATGTTCAGTCCCTGAATAGCTGTTCATATGGCCATGCATTTGAAAATCTACAACATTGATAGTGCAGACATCAGGAAATATCATTCAAAAATGACCTTCAAATATTAAATAATCTCCACTTATCAGCTATCAACTATCAGCTTTACAAAACAGGAAGAATCCAAGAGGAAAAATATCCTTGTAATGTACGTAGATAAAATTGATCCGATAAGAAGGAAATCAGAGAGCAACCTTCCTGGATTCAACACAAGAGAGCCTCAGTTCCTGTAGTGTATTCGGTATGAGTTTATAGAGTTTATGGGTTAATACCTGGAAATGAACTCCTACAAAAACCAACAACAAACAGACCACAAACTGAAATATTTATAAAAGCCAAACAAATTTGTGGAAAGTATTATTTTCAGCTCTATATGAGAATACTAATGTTTAATTGTATATTAATAAAATTTTAATTTAATAACTGCATATTTTATTGCAAATTTTTAAGTAAATAGATTTTAAGTGACTCATGTGATCATTAACCTTAGTGGCTTTGATTGCATTATAGATCAATAAAGTGTTTATTTGACTGTGATTATCACTATGAATATTCACCAAAATCAAATTTGTGAACCAGGAACTGCTCTTCTGTTTTCATACTTTTTGTTGTACATATGTAAGAGTTTTATCTGCTTGTTCATGTGTGCAATACATCCATGCCTAGTGTCCAGGAGGTTTAAGAGGGTGTGAGATTCCATGATGCTGAAATTACAGCCACTTGTGAACTGTCACTTGGGAGCTAGGGTTCGGTCCTGAATTCTCTTGAAGAACACATAATGTTATTAATCACCAAATCATTTCTTCATCTTAAACAAATGCCACTTCTTTGTAAATATAGTTCCTAAGCTGTCCTGTCTTCACCATAGACCACTGTTTTCTCAAATGTGATAATTTATTAAACACACACCCACCTGCTTCTTACCTTCATATATATATATATATATATATATATATATATATATTTACACAAACACACATACAAACAGAAACACACACACTCACACACAGAGACACACGCACAACTGCTCTTACCTTCAAGTTTACTTACATACTTCCTTACACACACACACACACACACACACACACACACACACCTGCTTCTTACCTTCAAGTAGACTTAGTTATTTTCACATTAATTTGTTTATTTATTCACTTTACATGCTGCACCCTGCCCCCCTCCAGTTCACCCCTCTCACAATCCTTTGCCCATCCCTTTCTCTTTAGAGCAGGAGGGGAACCCTCGGGTAGCTCCTCCCCTTGCATATCCAGTCTCTATGATCACATCCTCTGATACTGAGGCCAGACACAGCAGCCTAGATGGATAGGGGTGGGGAGCTAGAAGTGATTTCCAGAAAGAGGCAGAGAGCTGGGGTAAGAGATATCCATTAATCAATGGGTGTTTCCTTAGCTGAGAATCACAGTCTCAGTGATATGGACCTAAAGAAACCATCTGCTGTCGCCAGAGAGCAACCCAAATGGAATGATAAAGAGACACCAACTTTAGACACAAAATTCATTCTGACCACAAGAAATGAAAGGGCTGTGCATAGAGAAGATAGTGAAAAATGATCAACCAATGGTTAGTGCAGATTGACACCCACCCCATGGATGAGCACCGATCCCTTACACTATTAATGTGACTCTGTTATGCTTGCAGACAGCAGTCTAGCATGGATTCCCTCTGTGAGATTCCACTAAGCTGCTGACTCAGATAGAAGCAGGCATCATCTAGTCAAACCACGGTGGAGCTTGGGGACTCTGATGGAAGAAGAGAATGAAAAGGATTATGGCCTCTAAGGATATAGGCACTCCACAGGCTTTGTCTTCATGCAGGTACCAAACAGCTAGTATTGGGCCTTCCCAAAACATGTTGTCTGTAGATGGGATATTTGTTTTTAAATTCATTTATTTATTTACTCACTTTACATCCCAAAATGGGTGCTCCATCTTCATGGGATGCCAACACTCATTGTCCGGGGCACTTATAAAAAGACAAAGCTACACATTTGCTACCTATGTCCTGGGAGCTCAGGTTCAGTCTATGTTCACTCTCTGGTTGGTGGTTCAGTCTTTGGCAGACCCCAAGTGTCAGTGTGAGTTGACTCTACTGGTCTTGCTGTGGAGTCCCACATATCATCTGGGCCTTGATTCTTCACCTTATTTTTTAAAGACTCCCCAAGCTCCAGCTCTTGTTTGGTGGTGAATCTTTACACTTATTTCTCTCAGCTGTTGGGTGGTGGAGTCACAGAGAGGTCAGTTATGCTAGGATTGTGTCTGCAAGCACGGTAGAGTATCTTTAATAGTGTCAGGTATCAGTGATTGCCCACGGGTAGGTCTCAATCTGAGCTAAACATTGGTTGGAAGTTCCTTCCATGTCTGCTCTATCTATCTTCGTATCTGAAGATCTTGTAGGCTGTGTTCATTTTGGATTGAAGGTTTTGTGGGTAGGTTTTTGTCCTTGTCACATCACTGGGAGTCATTCCTGGCTACAGAAGTGGCAAATTAAAGATCTGTATCCCCACTGCTACAGTCCCCCCAATAGACACCCTGTAGCCTCGCCTTTCCCAGGTCTCTGGCACCTCCTAGAGATGTGCACCCCACACTTGTGATTTCCATTCTCTTTTCCCTGCTTTCCCTATAACTAATTCCTCCAAAGGCCACTCCATTCTCTACCTCCCCTCCCATTCAGTTTCCTCCCACCCTCCACCCTTTTCAATATCTATTATGCTAAATGCATTTTAAAGTCAATATTTAGGAAAAAACACTGAGTAAGTGTAGGAAGTATCCCATAAGTAATTGTGGTGGATGTTTAGGGAAGACATGAACATGTTAATTTTTATAGAGGTCAAAATTACTACATATATTGTTAGAAGAGACACTGTCTTCATTACATTCAACATGAAGGAAACCATTTATATATTATTTTAAGTTATACAAGGGAATCTGTTAAAAGAGTTACACACATCACACAACTTTATTACCTTAAAGCTCCATTTATTGCAAATATTTACACAATGTAAAGTACAAAGGATTATACTCATGTGAGTGTACTTTGTTTCAAAGTTAACGTTTAGAAATACAGGTTGATGAGAACAGTCATCTCAGACTCAGAGGGGATAAATACATCAGGCAGTCATGTATTACCTTACCTGTCTTCTTTCCTTTATTCCTGCTGAAGACAAATCTCATTTGCAGCCCCTACTGTGAGAGATGGATTAGAAAATGCCTGAGAGTCTACAACCCAGAAAGAAAAAAGACAACATCTCCAAATAGTACACACAGTCAAAACTTTCTGGTAGATCTTAACACTTGAAAGAAAATGCAAAGAGAAAATCCATTTCCTAGGATATTACAATAAACAGGAAAGGGTACCTGTAGGAAGCATTCTCAGGGGATTTTAAACTTCTGTACCTAAGAACGAAACTGCCTCCATTTAGGTGAAGATTTGTTTCTTTGGCAAGAAAGTCAGTTTATCTCTTGACGGTTGTGCTGTCTGTTCAATACTAAGGAAACGGTGATGCTTTATGAATGTGAACAGATAAACATACCAGTTTTCACTTCTTCAAAGAATTTCAAGAAGAACATGAAAGAGAATGTATAATGTTTTAGAAATCAAATATGGGAATTTAAATTAGCCAGCAAAAATATGTTGTTAAAAGTTTCTGCCTTCTATTAATAATTTTGAATATTCTTGCTATGAATAAAAAGACGGTTATGTAATGACTACCAATCCCCAAAGCCTGAAACATTGTGGAAAACTGTCTTATTCCTCCCTAACTTGGTGTCTCTCTCATGTTGAAGAGCAAGAAACTGTCTGTACTTGCATGTATTTGCTCTTGGGAGCATGCAAATAAATCTTTCAGTTCCAAGAACAAAGACATGGCTGTCCAATGGGACCCATATGAAATAAAATCTTTCTTCCTGACGTCAATGAACTTTAGCACACCAGTAACAATGCAGATAGCAATATAATGGAATAATCCTGTAATAATAATAATAATAATAATAATAATAATAATAATAATAATAATAATAATAAAAAAATAATAACAACAACAATAATAATGGACTAATCCCCTCAAGGGATCACGGAGTAACGATAGTAAAAGTTGAGATGTGTTTTTCAGGTGATATTGTATCCAGGAAAGCAAGTTTCAATAGGACAGACTCCTCACACATGAAAATTACTCAACCTGTCAGGGCCTCACAGAGAGAGTTGAGAACCAGAGTGGTCTTTTAGGACAAAAGAAAGATTCGCCAACCTCCTAAAAAGAAAAGGAATCCAGACAGTCTTTGTGAGGATGGTTAGCTTATGCATGATAAACACACACACACACACACACACACCCATACACACACACACACACACACACACACACACACGCTCTCACACACACACAGATTCACAGAGAAACACAGAAAGAGATATAGACAGTTAGACAAACAGACATACACACAGAGAGACACAGACAGACACAGACAAACACCCAGACACAGACCCAGACAGAGACACACAAACACACACACACACACACACACACACACACACTCTTCTCTTGTCTCCTTCCTAGAGTGTCCAGGGGCACAACATGTGTGAAAGGATGAAGTGGGACCAGGAAATAGTCAGTCAGCAGAAGATTTATCTGCCTGCAAGTGAATTTTGGTTTCTTCCAAGGATTTCAGTTTCACAGCTCTGTTAGAAGGTATTCAGGGACACGCTATGGCTGTGTGCATATATTTTACTCAGGATGAACAAGGGCTAAATAAACCTTGGAGAGGAGGAAGGGGTTTTCGTGTGCATTTACATCAGTTGCAGGTTTAAGGTACCAGGAAGTCCTCATTTGCTATATCTTTATAATATCTGTCCCCGCATCGGTATCTTGTTCAAGGATCTCCACTTTATCTCCTCAGAAATTGACTCCACTGAATGTGCCCCATCCCCACCCCTGATGTCCTACTTGCTCGATTTCAAAAGATTACAGGTTCGTACTCTGTATCTCTGTCAGATTAAATTCTCAGGAACGTGGCCCTCTAGACATGATGAATTAACCAGTGCTTCCATCGAGTTTACACATTAAACCGTATCCCCTATTTCTGGCCAGTTCTCTCAGCACCGCGCTATCACTCCATCGTCCCCGCTGACCTTCCACTCCTGTCCTCACTCGCCCTCACTCACTCACAGAACCTGTTCCAGTTTTCCTTTCAGAGAGGTCGATGATTTTCCCCTCACGGGCCTTCTTCTTTCCTGTGTTCTCTCTGCATTTGTAGATAGTAGATAGAATATGATTTATCTCACAGCCGATACAATGCATAGGTAAACGCCTGCCATGTTTGTGTATCTAGATCTCAGTTCCCTCCTGTGCTGACTTTTTTTAGTTTCATCTATTTCCTCTTAAACTTCATGATATCATGCCTTGATCACTATGATGTCATTCCTCCACCCCAATGATGTCATGCCCAACCACCATGATGTCATGCTCCACACCCATGATGTCATGCCTTTGCCCCTTGCTAGAGTGGTTGCATCTATTCACCAGGTAACATTCTGAATGCTGCCCTGTCACCACACTCCTCCAGTCCCCCACAAATTACAGTCCCTCCTTCTACCCTCTCCCCTTCTTCTCTGAGAGAGTGTAGGGACCCTATGGGTGTAACCTCTCCTCTTGCACATCAAGTCTCTGCAGGCCTAGACTCATCGTCTCCCACCAGGTCCTGAAAACGCAGCCTGGGTAGGAAAACAGAATACACACACAGGCGATGGGTTTAGTGAACCCACATGAAGACCATTGTGCTCCTCTGCCTCTCTCAGTCCTTCCCTCAGTTCTTCAGTGAGACTCACTGAGCTCCATCCGAAATTTGGCCATGCATCTGTGCACCGGTGTCAGTCGGCTGCTCGGTGGAGCCCTGCAGAGGACAATAACTCTACCCTCCTGTCTGCAAACACAAGAAAGGACCATAAATAATGTAAGTGTTTGCCGTCTGCCCATAGGATAAGTCTCACATCCGGCCACTTATCCTTTTGCCATTCCCTCATTTCCTCTTCCATCTCTGTCCCTGTGTCTTTAATAGAACGTGCAAATTCTTGGTAAATATTTTGGGGGTGGATTTGTGTCCTTATCCTTCCACCTTAGGTCCTCTGTGGCTACGGAAAGTGACCATTTCAGTCTCCGTATCCCCACTGTTATGAGTCTCAGCTAAAGTCACCCTCCTGGACGCAGGGATAGCCTCACGCATCCCAGACTGCAGAAAAATCATACAGATAGCACCCACCCTGGACAGTCACTGATTTCAGTTTATTTCCTTGGCCCTCTGTCCCTCTTGCCCATCTGTCCCAAGAAATGACTCTCAAACCTCATTTCCCTTCCCATACACTCAGCCACCCAATCCTTTTCTTCCACCTGCCTCCTCTCATTATTTTATTCCTCCTTTTGTGTGAAATTCAAGCATTTTTCTTGGGTCTTTATTCATGTTTACCCTATTTGGTTCCATAGATCATAGTGTGTGAATTCTGTACTTTATGGCTAATACCCTCTTTTACATGAGTATGTACATGCTATTTTGGGTCTCAGTTCCCTATTCAGAATAATAATTTCTCATTCCATCTACTTGACTGAATCTTCACAATGTCCATATTTTTCATTAGCTGTGTAGTATAGCATAGTGTAAATGAACCACATTTTCTGTAGCCAGTATTTGTTTGAGGCGCATCTGGCTTATTTCTCCTTTCTGTTCATTATGAAAAAAGCAGTTAGGAACCTTATGGAGCACATGTCCTTGGGGGTATGGCAGAGGTCTTTTCAGATATAAGACCAGGTGTAGTATAGCTGTGTCTTTAGGAAGAATATTCCCCATTTTCTCAGAATCTACTGGATAGATATGCAAAGCATTATACGGATTTGCTCTTCCACCAGCAAAAGCAATTTATATCCTGATATTTATCTGCTTCCTCAAAGGAGGTTCGCCACTGACTATCCCCCTATCTTGGACTCAGGTGATCACATATGAACTTTCTTCAAATTTTAACTGGTCAGTAAATACTAGAGCTTATTACTGATAGCCAGAGGGGAAAGTTGGTACTGGAGGTTTGATGGTGGTGTTAGGTAAAGAGGCAGAAGAGGATAAGAGGGGAAGGGAGAGGGCTGAAAATAAAGAGGAGGAAGTAATGTTGGAAACAATCCATATGGCCTGGAGAATGCACATTTAGCAAGGGGTTTTATGATTGGGGTATAAGTTATGATAATGTTAGATCTACCCAATACACGTTTATAGATTATAATTATAATAAACAGATTGTGTGTTTTCTTTTTAGGCTCATTGGTTTCGGAAATGCCAACAAGCTTTCCTCAACAGTATTTGTGGATCAAATTCTCTGTTAATAGATATCTCCCCTTGTAGGGGCTCTAACCATTGATCCATAGTCCAGTAGACACAGCTGTCTCTTCCTCAGTCATGTCTCTTGTATTTTCT
This sequence comes from Rattus norvegicus, assembly GCF_021556685.1. NCBI lineage: Eukaryota > Metazoa > Chordata > Mammalia > Rodentia > Muridae > Rattus > Rattus norvegicus. The sequence continues at coordinate 58,183,860 of NC_141555.1, read as the reverse complement.
GTGGATATCTGTTTCTTCAGTGATCCATGCCCAGTGTTCCTTTTTCTCAAGGTCTTCAATGATCTCACCCATAGGAGTTTCAATTTTCTCAACTCGTTCCATCTAGTTGACCGCAACTTCACAATGTCCTTATTTTTCATAGCTGTATAGTATTCCACTTCAAATATTTCCTTTTAACAGTGAACCATTGCGAACAGGCTAAAATTTCCCAAGGAAACTTTAAACATTCATTCTCTAAAGCTAGATCTCTTCATCCCATAATGCTTGGGTTGACTGAATGGCGTGGCATGAGCAGATTTTTCTAATGGACATCAAAGCCATTTCCTTCTCCAGTAATGGCTGCCATCCCTCTGTAAGAGATTTTTACCCAGGTTATTTTCGGTGACTGATGTGATTCGAAATTGTGACAACATCTGCTTGCTAGAGTGACAGAGATGTTTGAGGTTGACCATGCTTCCACAGCCAGATGCCCTTCACCAGAGGAATGGATAAAGAAAATGGCCTATATTTACACAATGGACTACTACTCAGGTATCAAAATCAATGTGTATGAAATTCGTAAGCATAATGGATGGACCTAGAAAATATCATCCTGAGTGAGGTTACCTAATAACAGAAAAACACACAAAGTATGCACTCATTGAAAATTGGATATCAGCCCAAATTCTCTAATTACCTATGATACAATGCCCAGACCACATGAAATCAAGAAGGAAGACCAAAATGCAAATGTTTCAGTCCTTCCTTTAAAGGGTAAATAAAATATCTATATGAGGGGTAGGGAGGCATTGTTTTTAGGAGACTGAAAGAATGGCCATTCAGAGACTGCTGGACATGTGTCACACACACACACACACACACACACACACACTCACACACATATATATGCAACAAAACTATTATGGATAAAATAAGGATTGGAGAGTTTATCATTTGAAGTCGGTACAAAATATTTACACTGTTATATTCACTCTATAGCTGGGCCCCCTTTGTTGCCAAATTCGTTGCAAAAATGGAATTGTAAAACAGAATTTTTGAGTACACATTAAGGAATATTTATAAAGTCCACTATCAAGGAATGTACAATAAGAAAGTGAAATACAATATTCATTCAATTAAATATCTGTAGGGAGAATACTGGCCTTTGGGATACAAAGAAAATGTAGACAATTGAACTATATATCACAGGAATGAACCTGGGAATTAATTATTATCTTGAAGAATTCTTCCACTCCATATTCCTAAATCTTTTCTACCAATGCCAAACCTTGACTACCTTTCTCCATTCATAGCATGTAACCACTAATGAAGCAAAGAGATTTCTCTAGCTTTAGAGAGATGGACTACCTAAAGGTTTCCACTGTGTCACAGGAGACATACCTGGAAAGGGCACTCCAAATCTGGTCAATGTAGGGAAATCTGTTTAGCAGGTGGGACATGGCATGTCTCAGTGACATCATCATTAGGCCCTCCGTAAGTATCTCTTGTAACCTGGAAGCCTCTAGCTGCTTCTGTGATGTCACAAGTTTTGTCCTGGCTGCAACTGCCTCTCAGATACTCCTGCTGTACCTCTAGGGTTTACTAATTGACCTCTAATTCAGAGTAAATTGCCATAGGGGAGGGAGAACAAAGAGGATTAAGATATCAGTGATGGGGAAAAGGAAGCTGCCTTTCTGTCTTTGTATAAAAAAAGGAAGAAATATGTGATTTTTGGGATAGCTCAGAGAGTCCTTAGTATGGATTAAGTGGGATATCTGAACATTTAGCCTTGATGTGAGCCTTCCGCATATGGGAATCAGAAGCTGGGAGCCTCTCATAAGCAACTGGAGTTTCCTGTTCGTATCATTCCTGGAAGTCAGAGAGTTTATAACATTATTTTTTTTTCTATTCAAAAACCAAGTGATGGGCAAGGCACAGTTGTTTTCCTGAGAGCTCATAGCCTTTATTCTTTTGGTCAAGAAGAAAAAGGTCCAAAGGAAGAAGGGAAAGACAAGTATTGAGTCCTCAGCTCAGAGTAAACTCCTCCATGCTTTGGATACCTATAGTGCAGTTTTTGTCTGACACTGATATCTGGGAGAGAGAAGTGTTTCTAGTTGAGTCTTCATCATCTCAGTCTTTCCACTAGTATTACTCTGACTATCATTCCATTACAATGACGTTTACATTTCTGAGTCAATAGCTGTGAATACTTCACAGTGTTCTTTTCTTTAATTTCTTTCATTTTTTTTATTTTTTAGCAAATTGTATTCCTTTTTTAATTTGGTATATCTATATTTACATTTCAAATTTTATTTCCCTTCCCAATTTCCTGCCCATAAGATCTCTGACCGGTCCCCCTCCTCTTTTATAACCCCCATTATTGTCTGTTTTCAGTTCACTGGTTTGCCACTAGAATGCACTTCTGTATTTGATATGCTCTAGCTGTGTCTCACATGGAAGATCTATGTACAGTTCCTGTCAGCATTCACTTCTTAGCTTCATCAATCTTATCTATTTATATATATATATATATATATATATATATATATATATATATATATATATATATATATATATTTCTGCCACAAGTTCGGCATGATCTGAATGGGATTCCATCAGTCTCTGCTCTAAATTCATAGATAGTATTGTTCCACCTTTTAAAAAGGAGTGAAGCATGCACATTTTGTGTGTTCTTTTCTTGAGCTTCCAGTTGTCTGTGGACTGCATCTTGGGTAACTTGAGCTTTTTTGCCAATATTCACTTATGATGATTTCATACCATATTTGTTTTCCTGTAATTGGGTTACCTCAATCAGTTTGATATTTTCTAGTTCATTCCATTTGTCTATAACTTTTTTGAGATCATTGGTTTTGATACCCTAGTAGTACACCATTGTATAGATATACCATATTTTCTGTATTCATCCCTCTGATGAATGCCATTAGGGTTCCTTCTAGCTCCTGGGTATTATAAATAAGGCTGCTATGACCACAGTTGAGGATGTGTCCTTTAAGTATATTGGAGCATCTTTGGATTATATGCCAAATAGAGTTCTATCTGGATCCTCAGGTAGTGAAATTTCCAATTTTCTGAGGAATCTCCAGACTGATATCCAGAGTGGTTAACCAGTTTGTAATCCCACCAACAAAGAAGGAGCAATCCTCTTTCTTGACATCCTTATAAAGATTTGCTGTCTCCTGAGTTTTTATTTTAGCCATTCTTACATGTGTGAGGAGGAATCTCAGAGTTGTTTTCATTTACATTTCCTTGATGACTAAAAATGATGAACATTTCTTTAGATGGTTGTCAGATATTTGATATTCCTCAGTTGAGAAATCTTTGTTTAGTTCTGGACCACAATTTTAATAGGGTTATTTGTCTCTCTGTAGCGTTACTTCTTGAACTCTTTGTATGTATTAGGTAATAGCCCTCTGTCACATGTAGGATTTGTGATATATATATATATATTTGATATATATATATATATATATATATATATATGTATATATATATATATATATAATCTCAAAGTTGTTCTGTTCCTTTATACCCACTAGCAAGTTGCTCAATAAGGGGTACAACAACAAGGAGTTGGTGAGCAAAGTTCCTCTATTAGGGGCTTTAGCAAGCTGAATGAATCCTCAGGCCTCCATATTTGTTAGGACAGGAATCTATATGGATGTCACACTGTCATTTAGACAGAGTACACCAAAAACATCATATTATTTCCACAGTACAGTATTGAAGCTACTCCATATCACACACATGGCATGCTGAGGTTATTGTTCAAAAGAGATGACAGCAATCTCTCCCTCCTCTTGTCAGGAATTTATTCTTACATAAGGAAAATCAGTGTGTATTGTTATGTTTCAAAGCCTATATAAAGGTCTGATCATGACAAAGGGTTTATAAAGTTCATCCTGGTTTTATATGAGAAATTTGGAAAGCCAGATGTATCCCCATAGTATTTGTGATATCTAATAAGCACACAGTGGCATATGTTGGCTGAAAGAATAACATAGTGTACAACAAGGTACACGATCAGCCTGCTGTAAAGGTTATTCTTTTTCACAGGTGAAAGGCTATGTATCATAGGATTTGTGTATTACAACAGCAGCTGATGACAAGTTTGAAGAAGCATTCCTGAGGGCTCCAATAGATTTTCAACACAGTGATATGCCATGGCAAGTAGGGCCTAGCAATCACTTGACTTGGAAACATCATATAATGTGATGTTTGACAGCTAGATTGGATGATTCTGGATTATTGCTAAATTAGCACAAAAAAAATGTAAATACAAGATGCCATTCCAGAGCAATGCAGAGTCATTGTGAGGACCTTCACCCAGAACAAAGAAACTTGATCATGTACTGCAATTAAAGGCACGAGTCAGCACTATCAGGCATCTGAGGACTCTTAAAAATTTCTAAGCAACCATACAACTTGTATTTAGACAGATAGTATCTGAATCTGTAACTAACACATCAGTAAACCTAAGAAGCTTATAAAATGTAATTGTAAGGTGTTTGGATGATGTCATAGTTGGTGATTTCATTGTCATGCAAATATGAGGACTTGAGTTTGCATTCCCAACAAGTATGTAAAAACCACCAGTTGCGAAAATATTTTTTTTTATGATGGCTAAACTCATCTAAGAATGCTGGTTCAAATGAGTTATGAGTTCTCTTTTTATGTTCAAAGAATGTTTATATTTTAATCATGTGAATGTGTTCATGCATGTACACACACACACACACACACACACACAGACCCTCACAGGCACATGCATAATCCCATGCACACACACACAGGTATTTGTGATGTTTGTAGGAGCCAAAAAAGATTATTGGAAGTCTTGAGGGTGAATTTACTGTCAGGGTGGGGTAGGAAGGCAGATGAGACCCAGAAGAGAGAACAGAGTGAAAAGAAGAGGAACGTGCAATGGTTTTTGGTTCAAAAAGGCATGGACATACCATCTGGTCAATTGGAATCAAGAGAAGGCCAGATAAAACATAGTAATAGTGTGGAATTATAGATAGAAAATAGATTTTAATGAGATAAAGTGTAAATATCTGGGCATTTCGATTTCTCAAAAAGGCTTATCTTAATATAAAATATGTGTGTGTGTGTGTGTGTGTGTGTGTGTGTGTGTGTGTGTGTGTGTGTGTGTGTATGTTTTATCAGGGAATAAAATGGACAAAGGCAGGGTAAAAACACCAGAATGGGAGTAAATTATTTTTTACAACAAATTACCTCCTTGTTTTTTGTTTTTGTTTGTTTGTTTGTTTGTTGTTGTTTTTGTTGTTGTTGGTGGTGGTGGTGGTGCTAGTGGTGGTGTGTGTTTGTGTGTGTGTGTGTGTGTGCATGCGTGTGCGTGTGTGTGTGTGTGTGTATGTGTGTGTCTTTTATCAGGGGATTAAATGGACAAAGGCAGGGTAAAAATACCATATTGGGATTAAATTATTTTCTACAACAAATTACCTCTTTGTTGTTTTTTGTTTGTTTGTTCCTTTGTTTATTTTTTGTTGTTTTTGTAGTTGTTGTTGTTGGTTGTGGTGGTATTTGTGTGTGTTTGTGTTCGTGTGTGTGTGTTTTGTGCTATGTCTTCCTATTGTCTCAAAGCTCCAAGGTCACTCTCCTGACACCTTACATAGATCAGGATTTGCGTAAAAAGAATCATATGTCCTAGAGGTCCTGTGGACAGTCAGTGTGCCACAATTGCCTCATATAGCCAGGCTCCCACTGTGACATAAAAAGAGGCATAGATGCTGCTGTGCATTATGGATTAGTCAGACATACTTCCAAGGACAATGCACTCTTACAAGGCTCTTTGGTGATTTCTTGCCTTCCTAACCATCATTTCTCCTGGTGGCCCTGTTGCATACAATCTAGATTACAGTGTTCTAGTACACCAGGAAAGCACCCTTTTGCCTGGTTCTTCCCTGATTTACCAGAAAGCAAGTAGAGGAACTCCACACAAAACTTGCACTCAGGATTCAGCAGCTTTTCCCACCCACTCCCAGCTTTGCATTTTCTCCCCTTAAAGGACTGAAGAAAAGATTATGTCATCCACAATTGGTAGAAATCAGCTTCGATAATTGTCCTAGAAGGTTTCTAGACAGCGAAAATCAAAATATGACAGGAGGTGTGTTCTACAGCTGGCCTCCTTCTCAGCAGACAATCAACAAATATTTCTCCAGGCTCTTCAGTGTCACAGCTCTGTGCCCATGTCTGGGGGGCCCACAGGTGTGTGAGACAAGGGACATAAGTTAGGGATAGGAAGACTGTTACACAGTAAGAAAAACTGTGGTAGAAGTAAGTCATATGGCCAGTAATTCCTTTGTTTTAATTCCCTTCATCTGTTCCATTTGCATCTGGATTACAGCCTTTCCCAAGTCCTCTCATCCCATTCCCACTCTCACACGCTCTTCTTCCATTGCTCCTTATCCTTCACCTTAGAGAAGGGGGATTCCCACATTTGTTCTAACCTGCCATGCTATGCACCCTTTTTTTTAGTTGGGAGACTTTTAATGATTGTATTTCCTTAGGGGCTTTACCTTTATTTAAGTTGTTTACCTGATCTTGATTTAAATTTGAAATTGACTATTTTGTTCTGATTTTCCAATGTTAAGGAGTATATGCTTTTGAAGTAAAACCTAAGGATTCTTTGAATTATCTCATTGTTCCTCGTTATGTCTTCCTTCATTTTTGTTAGTTAGGAGAATGTTCCTTCACGTTTGAATTAGATTGGCTAAGTTGCTAATTTTCTCAACTCTTGGGACCCTTTTTAATATTACTGTCTTCTTTTTTCTTATTTATTGATTCCAGCCTTGAGTTTGATAACTGCCTTCTGTCTCCCTCCCTGTGGCATGTTTGTTTGTTTGTTTGTTTGTTTGTTTTCTTGTAGAGGTCTTCCCTGTGTTTTTAATTTACTGGTATGTGATCTCTCTGATTGCATTTGAAAGGCCATTTTTGTAGTGATCTTTCCTCTTTGCAATTCTCTCATTGTTTCTCATGAGATTGTGTATGCTACTCCTTCATTTTCACTGAATTTTAGAATGTCTTTAATTTCTGTATGTCCTCTCGAGGCCATCAGTCATTCGGTAAAAAGTTGTTTAATTTACATGAGTTTGTAGAGACTTTTCCTTGATTTTTAATGCCAGCTTTAGTCCATGGTGATCTTTTCCTATATCTGTGTTCTCTTAGTGTATGTAAGATATCTGCCTAGGCCCTTCTGGCTTTTAGACTTTCTGCTGAAAATTAATATAGTTTTGTTAAGTTTGCCTATGTTTGTTACGTGGGCTTTTTTCTTTGTACCGTTTAATATCATTTTTCTGTATATTAAGTTTTTGATTATTATGTGGATACATTTGTTTGATTTCTTTTCTTTTAATCCAACATATTTCTTGTTCTGTCAACTTCATGTACATTCATGGACATCTCTTCCATTGGTTTAGGGGAGTTTTCTTCTATTACTTGGTTGAAAATAGATCTGGACTTTCAAACTGAGAATCTTCTCCTTGTATTCCTATTGCACTTAGGTTTGTTTGTTTGTTTGTTTGTTTTTTTTTCTTTTTTCATAGTGGCCCATATTTCCCGGAGGTTTTATATTTAATATTTATATTTGCTGATAGATTAATTCCATCTGTCTTATATGCCTGTGATTGCTACTCCCATCTCTTGTATTCTCTTGTTGATGTTTGCATCTATAGTTTCTGTTCTCTTACCTAGGGTTTCCATCTCCAGGGTTTCTTTATTATATGTTTTTCTTATTTCTTCTATTTTTCTTTTCAGGCCTTGAACAATCTTATTCATTTTATTCACCCATTTGATTTTATTTTCCTATATTTATTTACAGGGATTATTCATTACTTCTTTAAAGTTAGCTAGAATCTTCATAAGATTAGATTTAAGGTCATTTTCTGCTGCAGCTGTGATTTAATATTCAACAGGCTGCTTTAGTATAGTTAGAACATGGTTATACCAATCGCCCTGGGTGTTATTGATTGTGATCTTATGTTGCCCTTTAGCCCTCTTGGTTTTGCAGTTATTATGGATTTACATGATGATTTCTGAGATTATCATTGTTGGAAAAGTGCTTTTGGATGCCCCACTCCATTGATTCCTGTTTTCTTTCTGACTTCTGCTCTGAGTGTCCCAGAGCACAGGTTACTTGCAAAAGTTCAAACCCAGTAGGGGTCTATCCACAGGTTTTTACGGCCTATGCGGCCTCTTGGGTTTTGGGTCCTAAAATTGTTTCTATGTTACCTAGTATAGGTTTTGTTTGGGAACCCAGTTACCACATTAATCTAGAGCAAAGAAGGTGAAAGTTGTTCTCCAGATAATGGACCCTAGGGAATGGTGTGATATTTAAGGTTCCTGAGTGTGCTTTAAGGGGTCTTGTTACACAAGGAATTGGGGCAGGATCTTTCTTGGTTAGTCCTTGTCACAGCTGGTCTCCATGAAAGCAGTCAGAGTTGTGCATCAGAAAATGGAGTGCAAGATTCAGGGTTTAGTTTACTCCTGCAGAGTGTGCTTTCAGGGGATTTGCTGGCAAGTGCTTGAAGCAGTGTCTTCCTGGTTTTCCATTGTGCCGGTAGGCCTCAGGGAACACAAGCGTAGTTTAAGCCTTGAAATGTAGTGCTAAAGACAGAGTCTAAATGCATGAAGCTTAATTGAAACCCAAATACTTTACTGGCATTCTTTAACTTTATTCTTAAGATACCTATAAACTCACACACAGTTTTGTTTATGTCCTGTGTAAGTGAGGACTAATTTGTGGAGTAAGTTTGCTTCCACAGCAGTAACAGATATCTTGGATTGAGAAGAATTAAGCACCAAGTACCTGTGACATGATTGGAGGCACCTACTCTATCCTGGGTCTATACCGATTTCACACAACCTAATATTAATCTATGTGTCTACTTATATGTCTAGGTATCTAGGTATCATGTTAGGTAGATAAACAGACAGAGAAGTATTGATCTGCATATATACATATATAGATATACATATATATACATATATAGATATACATATATATGTGTGTGTGTGTTTGTGTGTGTGTGTGTGTGTGTGTGTGTGTGCCTGTATGTGTTTGTGCACATATGGGGAGAGGAGAGATTATTTGAGTGACTTACAGGCACTGGTACAGCCAATCCAACAATGGCTGGCTGTGAAAGTTAAGGTCAAGAATCTTACAGTTGCTGTGTCACCAAGAATGATGTCTTAAGTTGTCTTCAGTGGTTTTGGCATTCTTTCGAATTAAGATTTAATGCCAGTAATGAAATAAACTTGCTATCAAGACAGACCAAGCAGGATAAGAACAAGCATTTCTTTCTTCCTTGTCCTCCTATAGGCTTCCAATAGAAGGAACTGACCACATTGTAGCAGGATTAAATATCTGGATTCATGGTGTGTTTTTGTATTTTACATATTCAGACTAGAAGTAGATCTTGTCACTTTGAATGAAACCAGAAGTCCTTCAAAGATATGCCAATTATTTTATGGTTTTAGATAATTCCTGTTGCATTCACGTAGGCAACCGAAAATAGCCATCACGAGTCTACTTCTTGTCAACTTGAGACAACATCATATTTTCCTATATTGTGAATAATTTGTAAATGAAAATAATAACCAGATTATAATGGTGCCTTGATAAAATAGAATGATCCTACTTACAAATAGAAATGCATTATATATTTAACCAAGTCATAGTTATACTGAATGTGATATAATTATCAGTTCCACAATGTCAAACACGTTATACATTTAGAATAGGTGCAATGGGTTTTATGGCACATTCTTTTAGTATCTCAAATTTGAAATGAATATGAAAATGATTGTATTGTCTTAATTTATATTATATTGCATGATAAAGAAATGGAGGAAAGAAAACACAAAAATCTATAGAAACACTTTATTAACAAAATACGAAGGAATTATTGATTTCAATTATTAATCATTTTCTACTCTAGTTATGGTTATATAGACAACCATGTGTAAATACAACCTTAGGTTGTATTTATAAATACCTTCTTCACTACCCTGTTTTATTTTCTTCCCCCAACAGAAGCACCTCATTAGATACCAATCTCCATGCCTGATGGGTTTGCACCCTTTGTCATTCTGCACGAGTTTGACTATTTTCTTTTTACATTGGCTATGAGGACAAACATCTCTCCATCTTTTCCAAGTGCAAGCTGTCTCTCGATTTTACCAACTGGCCTGATAATGTTTCTGGCAGAGAACCCAACTCTCTTCTAGAAACTGAGAAGTTGAAGTTGACCTAGCTGACCGCATGTTCTTGACTCTTGTTAAACTTTCTTGTTTTCCCCAGCATTAGCCAAATAGGATGCATTTTTGTTCTTGTATACTTTTTCTTTAAAACTGAATCTGGTAATTTGCATTTAGAGTTAGTCTTCCTAAAATATTTCCCTCCAAGCCTTGGTCATTCTGAGTGGTCTTTCGATTTTACCCTGTAATATCGTGAAGCCATAGATTTATCTTTTTGAAATTGTAACCAGTTTGAGCAAATTATACATTTCATCATGTACTATGACCCTGATGTGTGTAGGTTTTTTTCAAGGTGCTACCTGAGGCATTCCACAGGGAACCAAGACAAAGAAACTCAACAGAGTGATTGAGGCACCAGTGATACCCTGGTCTACATTTCCTATAGAAATTTTCACGTATTTTGTTACTTTTAGAAGTAATACTGGATCTAAAACCTTCTGTTTGAACACATAGTGATGGCCATTTTTACTGCCCCTAACAGATATCAAGATTCTAGGGAGATGTCTCCAAATGACACTTTTCCCAAGTGCATGATTTTGTTGTAGCCACCATTTATTGTCTCCTTATATTCATTTATTTGTTTATGTGTTGTCTATCTCTGTCTCTTCTGACCATTCCGTTATTTGTCATTGTGAATTGAGATTTTTTTATTAAAACTAATAAGCCTTGGGGATATTATCTTTATTATTTCCTGGGGATATTATCTTTATTATTTCCTGAAAACCACAAGGAGGTGTGTATGGATTCTTTTAGAATGGCCTTCCTTTAATGTTAAATGGGTGAGTTCAGGGGAAAAAACACTGGAAATCTGGAAAAGTATGGCAGGGCATCATAAGAACTCCTGGCCATTCTAATTAGTTTCCTTCCATAGATGTGTGCTTAGGTTTATAACAACACATTCCTCTCTCGTTTGCACTTGATTCCTTAAAATTATATCTGTTACAACTTTAAAAATAACCTTCCCACAGGAAATAACAGGAACCAAACCAACATCCCAAGAGTACACAGGGATTGACCTATAACTCTTGTCACATATGTAGCAGAGGATGGACCTGGAAGGAGAGGTCCCTTATCCTTTCAAGGCTCAATGTCCCAGGGTAGGGGAATGTCAGGAAATGGAGGCAGGAGGGAGTAGGTGGGTAGGTGGGTAAGGAGCTCCTTCATAGAATCAGGGGAAGAAGAATGAGATACTTGGTTCCTGGAGGTGAAACAGGGAAATGGAACAACAATTAAAATGTAAATACAAATTAATAAATTATATCAATCTTCCAGTAACCAAGCTTGGAGAGAAAAAACATTAAAAAGATTCTACACATTTTTTAAGATGAGGAAGAACTACATCTCTCCTCTTTCTTTTTAGGATTGGTGAACTCATGCTGTGCATCAGTCAGGCCCAAGTTCCCTTTCCTCTTCTTCTCCTGAAGTATCTCCTTGCATACCTATGATTAATCAAATTAATTTCCTTGTGTCCTGAATACCGGAATATGGCCACAGTATGTGCAGTTTCTGCAATTATTTAATACCCCTTAAGGCCACTTGGCATGCCCGTGAACTGAGAGAGAAACCTAGGTAGGACCAAGGGCTTCTCCTTCCATTGGTGCACAACAAGGCCATCCTCTGCCACATATGCATTTGGAGCCATAGGTCTGTCAATGCACATTCTTTGAATATTGGTCTAGTACCAGACAGATCTAATTCATTGTAATTGTTTTCATGGTGTTGAAAGCACCTTCAGCTCTAGTAATCCTCTCTCAAAATGTTCCAACAAGAGGTCCGTCTTCAGTTCACTGGTTTGCAACTAGCATTCATGTATATAGTTGACCTGCTCTAGCTGTGTCTTTCAGGCAATATCTACACCCGGTTCCTGGCAGAATGCACTTCTTAACTTCATCAATCTTCTCTAGTTTTGGTGGCATGCATATATATATATATATATATATATATATATATATATATACACACACACACACACACACACACACACACACACACACACACACACACACACACACACTTTTGTTGTCTCCTAACGCTATGAGGGTAGATGGAATGTTAACGTGGATTCTGTGCCACTTGGTCAAGAATGTAGAATCCACAAATGACAATGCCAAATAGACTACCTATTGTTCTTTTGAACCTATTGAAGTTGAGGTTTCACTGGACCTCAAGCAATTCCTCTCCCAGCACATCCTCCTGAATCTTATATTTGCTCTGAAGAAAGATCATGGTAGTACATCCAAAACCCTCAAGTCTGGCCGTGGGAAGATATTTGAGAACTGATATCTAATGTGACTACAGAGCCACGTTAGGTAGTCCATATTGTCCTTTGCTTTACTGATGTCTGATAAATTTTGGATAAAATGAGGATTTGGGAGTTTATCATTTCGAAGAGGTACACAATATTAATCTTATATTCACTCTATAGCTGGGCCTTCTTTGTTGCCAAAATCATTGCAAAATATTGAATTGGAAAACAGAATGTTTGAGTACACATTCAGGAATCTATGTAAAGTCCACTATGAAGGAATGTACAGTAAGAAAATGTCATACAATATTCTTTCAATTAAAGGTCTGTTGGGAAAATACTGTCCTTTAAGAAAGAGAAAACACCTAGGAAATTGAACTGTATTTCATAGGAATGATCCAATGAATTAAATTATTATCCAGAAGATTCTCCTCCACTCCAAGTTCCTAGATCTTTTCTACCCATGCCAAGTCTCTAACTAACTTTCGCCATTCAGAGCATGTAACCACTAATGATGCAAAGAGAAGTCACTTTCTTTATTGAGATGTAGTATGTAATCTTTTCCACTGTGTCAAAGGACACACTTCTGGAAAGGGCACCCTCTAATCTTGGCAATGTAAGGAAAGCTGTTCTGCAGGAAGGCCATGGCAGTTCTCAGTGACATCACCATTAGGCTTTTCCTGAAAAATCTCTTTATCCAGAAGAATCTTAGGTTCTTCGGTGATGTCACAGGTGGTGCTGTGACTGCTCTGCTTCTCAGATATTCCTTCAGTACCTCTAGGGTTTACTAATTGTCTTCTAATTCAGAGTAAACAGCCATTTGGGAGGTGAACAAAGAAGAAGAAGAGATCAGAGATGGAGAGAATGAAGCTGGCCTTTTGTTTTAGTTTAAAAAATCGACGAAATATGTAGTCCATGGGAACGCTCACTGAATGCTCTCTCAGAATAGTTATGGTTCATTGAAGAGATGGTATTGATCTCAGCTTTCCACACGTGGGAAGCTGGAGCCTGGATCCACTCAGTAGCATCTAGATTTACTTGCTGGCTATGGTTCCTGGAAATCAGAGATGTTTATATCATTAATATCTATATTCCAAATGTCAGGTACTGGGATGGACAGAGTTGATTTTCTAAGACCTCATGGATTCTATTCTTTTTGCCCAGAAGGAAAAGTTCCTAAGGAAGATGGAAACAACAAGTATTGTGTCCTCAGCTCAATTTAAACTCCTCCAGGCTTTGGAATCCTAGAGTGCAGTTTGTGTCTGAAACTGATATCTGGGAGAGAAAATTGCTTCTAGTTGAGACTTCATTACATCAGACTTTCGACTGTATTACTCTGATTATCATTCCCTGACAAGACCATTTAGATTTCGGAGTCAATAAGTGTGATTAGGCACTTTTCTTTTATTTCTTTCATTTTTTTTTATTTTTTAGCAAATTTTATTCTTTTCTTATTGAATATTTCTATATTTACATTTCAAATATTATTTCATTTTTCAATTTCCTGGCCATAAAATCCCTTATCAGTTCCCCTCCCCTTGTTCTATTACCCCACTTACTGTACCTTGAAAATCATTTGAACAGGCAGTCAATCCCAGGGAAGACCAATTGCCTCTCCTTCCATTGATGCCCAATAAGGTCATCCTCTGCTACATACGCTTTTGGAGCCATAGGTCTGTCCATGTACAGTCTTTGAATATTGGTTTGGTAAAAGAAAGCTCTGGTTCATTGGCATTGTTGTTCTTATGGGATTGAAAGCCCCTTCAGCTCTTGCAATCCTTTCTCAAAACCTACCAAAATGAGGTCCGTTTTCAGTTCACTGGTTTGCCACTAGCATTCAATTCTGTATTTGGCATGCTCTAGCTGTGTCACTGTGTAAAGTTCTATACCTGGTTCCTCTCAGCATGCACTTCTAAGCTTAATCATTCTTATCTAAATTTGTTGGATGAAATTATATATATATATATATATTCTTGATGGTTCTTACAGCTATGAGGTTATTTGGAAATTTAGCATGAATGAGCAGATCTAGGTCAAGAATTTAGAATCCAAAAATTACAGTGTCAAATATACTCCCTCCTGTTCTTATGAACCTATTGAAGTTGATGTTTCCATGGACCTAAAGCCATCCCTCTCCTTGCCCATCTTCCTGAATCTTAGGGTTGGACTGAAAAAAGAATCATGGCAAAATATCCAAAACCCTCAAGTCTGTCCCTGGTAACACAGGAAGGTAGATATTAGAGAACTGATGTCTAATGGGACTACAGAAACACATTCAATAGTTCATGTTGTCCTTTGCTTTCCTGATGTCTGGTAATTTTTGGATAAAATGTGGATTTGGGAGTTTATCATTGAAATGGGAACACAATACTTACACTGTTATAATGACTCTATAACTGGGCCCACTTTTGTTCCAAAACAATTGCAAAATAATGAAATTGGAAAATGGAATTTTTGAGTAAACATTCAGAAATATATATAAAGTTCACTATCAAGGAATGTAAAATTGGAAAATGTAGTAAAATATTCATTCATTTAAAGGTCTGTAGGAAAAACACTGGCCATAGGAAACAGAGAAAACCTAGAAAATTGATTTGTATGTCACAGAAATTGACTGGGATTAAAAATATTAACTAGAAGAATCTCTTCCCCTCCATGTTCCTAATTTTTTCTACCAGTAACAAGCCCCTGACTATCTCCATTCAGAATATGTAACCACTAATGAAGCAAAGAGAAGTCTCTAGGTTTAGAGAGATGTATGTAAAGGTTTCCACTGTGTCACAGGAGACACTCCTGGAAAGGGCACCCTCTAATCTGGTCAATGTAAGGAAAGCTGTTTAGCAGGTAGGACAAGGCAGTTCTCAGTCACATCACCATTAAGACCTCAACGAAAAATCTCTTGTAACCTGGAGAGTAGTAGATTCTTCTGTGATGTCACAAGTGTTGTCGTGACATTAACTGCCTCTCAGATATTCCTTAAGTACCTCTACCTCTAGGGTTTACTAATTGGCCTATAATTCAAAGTAAACAGCCATTTGTGAGAGAGAAGATCAAGGTGGAGGGATAGGGAGAAGGAAGCTGGCCTTCTGTCTTGGTATAAAAAGAACAAATATGTGCTCCTTGGTATAGCTCAGTGAGTCCTGCTTAGGGGTTGACTGGGTTCCTCAAAGAGATAGCCTAAATCATAGCCTTCCACATATAGGAATCAGTAGCTGGGAGCCTCTCAAAGTATGTAGACTTCCCTGCCTATTATGGTTCCTGGAAGTTATTGAGTTTATATCATTAATTTCTTTATTCTAAAAGCTAAGTCTTGGGAAGGACAAAGTAGTTTTCCTGAGAGCTCAAGGCATTTCTTTGTGCCCAGAACAAAAAGGTGCTAAGGAAGAAGGCAAAGGCATGTATTGTGTCCTCAGTTCAGTGTAAACTACTCCATGCTTTGGATTCCTTTAGTGCAGTTTGTGTCTGAAACTGATATCTGGGAAGGAGAATTGCTTCTAGTTGAGACTTCATCATCTCACTCTTTTCACTACTATTACTCTGAGTAGCATTCCCTAACAGTTACCCTTAAGATTTCTGAGTCAGTAAGTTTTTATTCCTTTTCCTTCCTTTATTTCTTATTTTTTTTCAGGAAATTTTAATGAATTTTTAATCGGATATTTCCATATTTACATTTCAAATGTTATTTCATTTCCCAAGTTCCTTTCCATAGAGCTTAACTAGTATCCTCCCCTTTTTCTATAAACTCCCCTTACTGCCCCTTGTCATTCTCTTTCACTGGGAGTCAAACCAATGGAGTACAATCGGCTTCTCCTTACATTGGTGCCCAACAAGGCCATCCTCTGCCACATATGCAGTTGGATCTTTAGGTCTTTCCATGTACAGATTTGAATATTGGTTTGAATGAACCAGAAAGCTCTGGTTCATTGGCATTGTAGTTCTTATGGGATTTGAAATCTCCTTCAGTTCTTGTAAACCTTTCTCAAAATCTACCAATAGGAGGTCTGGATCAGTGCACTGGTTTGCCACTGGCATTCACATCTGTATTTGACATGTTCTAGCTATGTCTTTCAGGGAAGATCTAAATATGTTTCCTGTCAGCATGTACTTCTTAGCTTCATCAATCCTATATTCATATCAATCTTATATTCTTATATTCCTTCAGTATCTGCTGTAAACTCATAGATATTTTCCCCCTTCTAAAACGGACTGAAGCAAGCATAAGGTGGGTTCCTTTTCTTGACCTTCTAGTGGTCTGTGGATGGTATCATGAGTAATTTGAGCTTTTGGGTCAATACACACGTTTGGTGATTGCATACCATGTGTGTTTTTCTGTGATTTGTTTGCTTCACACAGGATGATATTTTCTTGTTCAATCCATTTGTCTATGTCTTTCTTGTAATCATTGTTTTATAGCTGATTAGTAGTCCATTGTGTAGATGTACCATATTTTTCTGTATCCATTTCTCTGATGAATGCCATCTGGGTTCTTTCCAGCCTATGGGTATTTTAAATAAGGCTGCTATGAACATTGTTCTGTATGTGTCTTTTTTGTATGTCTTCTTTTCGGTATATGCCCAGGAGTGGTATGGCTTGGACCTCAGTTACTGCAATGTCCAATTTTCTAAGGATCCTGCAGACTGATTTCCAGAATGTTTGAACCAGTTTGTAATCCAACCAACAAAGAAGGAGTGTTCCTCTTCCTTCACATCCTTATCATCATCTTCTGTCTCCTGAGTTTTTTTATTACAGTCATTCTGACTTTGTGAGGTGGAAACTCAGAGTTGTTTTCATTTACATTTCTATGATGACCATTTCTTTACGTTCTTTTCAGATAATTGATTTCCTTCAGTTGAGAAATCTTTGTTTAGTTCTGGAACATAATTTTAATAGGGAAATTTGTCTCTCTGAAGTCTAAATTTTGAGTTCTTTGTATGTATTGGTTATGGCCCTCTATCAGATGGAGGATTGATATAGACCTTTTCCAAATCTGTTCCTTGCGGTTTTGTCCTAAAAGTGTCCTTTGGCAGGCAGTTTTCTACTACAGTGAAGAACTGTCAGTTAGTAAACTAAAACAAGGACTGGCTCCTTACTGACTTCCCTACGTGTTCTGAACAGTAGATGGGGAAACTAAACAACCATGTTATACCCCTACAAGGCATGCCTATCTATACTCGTGGATCTAGAGAGACCTATCAGAGATTCTGGGCATCTGTCAAAGAAATGTAGGCTGGTGAAGTTTGCAGTTTTCATCCTGGTTTCTGTATCTACAGGCTATGGTGTTGTGAAGACAAGGTACCACATGTGCAGCTGTGAATAAGTCTGAGAAGGCTGACTTCTTGGATTTCTGAAGCATTACTAAGTGATCCAGAGGAAATCAGCACCCCCTGCTCAGCAGAGCTCTGGGAATGCTGACACTCTTGCTTCATGTTTATATTAACCTAGGTCAAAAGATCACCTGTCAGGTATGTTCTTGAATATCCTTCAGTGTGCTAGCATTTATTGAAATGAAATACTCTTCAGGAGAGGTGTGGGAAACAACTGAACTCTTCCATTAGAATCAGAGAGATGAGCTGTATTCACCTTCAATTGACTGTGTATGCTTCTGGTCTTTGGCTTTGACTATGCAGATCTATTGTCTCATACATCATTGTTCATGTGGCCAAGTTGCGGGGAAAGTGCGACTCACAATTCTTTCCCATTTTCACATCCTCCATTCTAGGGTAATAGATTTTAGAAAAGCCCTTCCCATTTTATATAGTAGACCAACTGACCTAACTTTTCTTCAATAAGCTCTTCTCTATTATCTGTATACCGTGTTTGTGTTTGTGTTTGTGTTTGTGTTTGTGTGTGTGTGTGTGTGTGTGTGTGTGTTTCAGTTTGTGTGCTTAAATGGTTAGTTTGTATGCAAGTATAGAGAAGGATTCTATGTAAGAAATCTCTAAACTGTGGATGAGGCAGCATCCAAATGTTCTCCCACATCATGACCTTCTAGAAAGAGTAGCATAATCTGCAAAAAATAATACAGTTGAAAGTAAAACTTGGAGGAAATGCCCTGGGATGGCTACATTATCACTGTTGACTGTGACATTTTTCTCGTGGCTTCTGTGGCCAGACATGAAGGCTCTGAAGCAAAGTTGCATCCTGTTGATCTGTGAATAAGATGAAGGAGGCTATCAACTGGGTCACATGAAGCATATGAAAAGTGTGACAGCAGCAGCTCTCTGCTCCCAGACCCCGTGAGAGAGAGACCCAACCGCCTGGTCAAGTGGGCACTCCTGAGGCTGCAGGGCAGAAGAGACCACCAGCACTGCTCACCCCTGCCCACATCCCTGGCCCAAGAGGAAACTGTATAAGGCCTCTGGGCTCCCGTGGAGGAGGGCCCAGGAGCGGCAGGACCCCTGCCTGAGATACACCGGAACCTGAAGGAAACAGACCGGATAAACAGTTCTCTGCACCCAAATCCCGTGGGAGGGAGAGCTAAACCTTCAGAGAGGCAGACAAGCCTGGGAAACCAGAAGAGACTGCTCTCTGCACACACATCTAGGACGCCAGAGGAAAAAGCCAAAGACCATCTGGAACCCTGGTGCACTGAAGCTCCCAGAAGGGGTGGCACATGTCTTCCTGGTTGCTGCCGCTGCAGAGAGCCCATGGGCAGCACCCCACGAGCGAACCTGAGCCTCGGGACCACAGGTAAGACCAAATTTTCTGCTGCAAGAAAGCTGCCTGGTGAACTCAAGACACAGGCCCACAGGAACAGCTGAAGACCTGTAGAGAGGAAAAACTAAAAGCCCGAAAGCAGAACATTCTGTCCCCATAACTGACTGAAAGAGAGGAAAACAGGTCTACAGCACTCCTGACACACAGGCTTATGGGACAGTCTAGCTACTGTCAGAAATAGTAGAACAAAGTAACACTAGAGATAATCTGATGGCGTGAGGCAAGCGCAGGAACCCAAGCAACAGAAACCAAGACTACATGGCACCATCGGAGCCCAATTCTCCCATCAAAACAAACATGGAATATCCAAACAAACAAGAAAAGCAAGATCTAGTTTCAAAATCATTTTTGATCATGATACTGGAGGACTTCAAGAAAGATGTGAAGAACTCCCATAGAGAACAAGTAGAAGCCTACAGAGAGGAATCGCAAAAATGCCTGAAAGAATTCCAGGAAAACATAAATAAACAAGTAGAAGCCCATAGAGAGGAGACACAAAAATCCCTGAAAGAATTCCAGGAAAACATAAATAAACAAGTAGAAGCCCATAGAGAGGAGATACAAAAATCCCTGAAAGAATTCCAGGAAAACATAAATAAACACGTAGAAGCCCATAGAGAGGAGACACTAAAATCCCTAAAAGAATTCCAGGAAAACATAAATAAACACGTAGAAGCCCATAGAGAGGAGACACAAAAATCCCTAAAAGAATTCCAGGAAAACACAATCAAACAGTTGAAGGAATTAAAAATGGAAATAGAAGCAATCAAGAAAGAACACATGGAAACAACCCTGGATATAGAAAACCAAAAGAAGAGACAAGGAGCTGTAGATACAAGCTTCACCAACAGAATACAAGAGATGGAAGAGAGAATCTCAGGAGCAGAAGATTCCATAAAAATCATTGACTCAACTGTCAAAGATAATGTAAAGCGGAAAAAGCTACTGGTCCAAAACATACAGGAAATCCAGGACTCAATGAGAAGATCAAACCTAAGGATAACAGGTATAGAAGAGAGTGAAGACTCCCAGCTCAAAGGACCAGTAAATATCTTCAACAAAATCATAGAAGAAAACTTCCCTAACCTAAAAAAAAAGAGATACCCATAGACATTCAAGAAGCCTACAGAACTCAAAATAGATTGGACGAGAAAAGAAACACCTCCCGTCACATAATTGTCAAAACACCAAACACACAAAATAAAGAAAGAATATTAAAAGCAGTAAGGGAAAAAGGTCAAGTAACATATAAAGGCAGACCTATCAAAATCACACTAGACTTCTCGCCAGAAACTATGAAAGCCAGAAGTTCCTGGACAGATGCCATACGGACACTAAGAGTATACAAATGCCAGCCCAGGTTACTGTATCCTGCAAAACTCTCAATTAACATAGATATAGAAACCAAGATATTCCATGGCAAAACCAAATTTACACAATATCTTTCTACAAATCCAGCACTACAAAGGATAATAAATGGTAATGCCATACATAAGGAGGCAAGCTATCCACTAGAAGAAGCAAGAAACTAATCGTCTTGGCAACAAAACAATGAGAAGAAAAGCACAAAAACATAACCTCACATCCAAATATAAATATAACGGGAAGCAATAATCACTATTCCTTAATATCTCTCAATATCAATGGCCTCAACTCCCCAATAAAAAGACATAGATTAACAAACTGGATACGCAACGAGGACGCTGCATTCTGCTGCCTACAGGAAACACACCTCAGAGACAAAGACAGACACTACCTCAGAGTGAAAGGCTGGAAAACAACTTTCCAAGCAAATGGTCAGAAGTAGCAAGCTGGAGTAGCCATTCTAATATCAAATAAAATCAGTTTCCAGCTAAAAGTCATCAAAAAAGATAATGAAGGACACTTCATATTCATCAAAGGAAAAATCCACCAAGATGAACTCTCAATCCTAAATATCTATGCCCCAAATACAAGGGCACCTACTTACGTAAAAGAACCCTTATTAAGCTCAAAACACACATTGCACCTCACACAATAATAGTAGGAGATTTCAACGCCCCACACTCATCAATGGACAGATCATGTAAACAGAAATTAAACAATGATGTCGACAGACTAAGAGAAGTCATGAGCCAAATGGACTTAACGGATATTTATAGAACATTCTATCCTAAAGCAAAAGGATATACCTTCTTCTCAGCACCTCATGGTACTTTCTCCAAAATTGACCATATAATTGGTCAAAAAACTGGCCTCAACAGGTACAGAAAGATAGAAATAATCCCATGCGTGCTATCAGACCACCACGGCCTAAAACTGGTCTTCAATAACAATAAGGGAAGAATGCCCACATATACGTTGAAATTGAAAAATGCTCTACTCAATGATAACCTGGTCAAGGAAGAAATAAAGAAAGAAATTAAAAACTTTTTGGATTTAATGAAAATGAAGATACAACATACTCAAACTTATGGGACACAATGAAAACTGTGCTAAGAGGAAAACTCATAGCGCTGAGTGCCTGCAGAAAGAAACAGGAAAGAGCATATGTCAGCAGCTTGACAGCACACCTAAAAGCTCTAGAACAAAAAGAAGCAAATACACCCAGGAGGAGGAGAAGGCAGGAAATAATCAAACTCAGAGGTGAAATCAAACAAGTAGGAACAAAAAGGACCATAGAAAGAATCAACAGAACCAAAAGTTGGTTCTTTGAGAAAATCAACATGATAGATAAACCCTTAGCCAGACTAACTAGAGGACACAGAGAGTGTGTCCAAATTAACAAAATCAGAAATGAAAAGGGAGACATAACTACAGATTCAGAGGAAATTAAAAAATCATCAGATCTTACTTTAAAAACCTATATTCAACAAAACTTGAAAATCTTCAGGAAATGGACAATTTCCTAGAGAGATACCAGGTATCGAAGTTAAATCAGGAACAGATAAACCAGTTAAACAACACAATAACTCCTAAGGAAATAGAAGCAGTCATTAAAGTTCTCCCAAACAAAAAGAACCCAGATCCAGACGGGTTTAGTGCAGAATTCTATCAAACCTTCATAGAAGACCTCATACCAATATTATCCAAACTATTCCAAAAAATTGAAACAGATGGAGCCCTACCGAATTCCTTCTATGAAGCCACAATTACTCTTATACCTAAACCACACAAAGACACAACAAAAAGAGAGAACTTCAGACCAATTTCCCTTATGAATATTGACGCAAAATATTCAATAAAATTCTGGCAAACCGAATTCAAGAGCACATCAAAACAATCATCCACCATGATCAAGTAGGCTTCATCCTAGGCATGCAGGGATGGATTAATATACAGAAAACCATCAAGGTGATCCATTATATAAACAAACTGAAAGAACAGAACCACATGATTATTTCAATACATGCTGAGAAAACATTTATCAAAATTTAACACCCCTTCATGATAAAAGTCCTGGAAAGAATAGGAATTCAAGGCCCATACCTAAACATAGTAAAAGCCATATACAGCAAACCCATTGCTAACATTAAACTAAATGGAGAGAAACTTGAAGCAATCCCACTAAAATCAGGGACTAGACAAGGCTGCCCACTCTCTCCCTACTTATTCAATATAGTTCTTGAAGTTCTAGCCAGAGCAATCAGACAACCAAAGGAGATCAAGGGGATACAGATCGGAAAAGAAGAGGTCAAAATATCACTATTTGCAGATGACATGATAGTATATTTAAGTGATCCCAAAAGTTCCACCAGTGAACTACTAAAGGTGATAAACAACTTCAGCAAAGTGGCTGGGTATAAAATTAACTCAAATAAATCAGTTGACTTCCTCTATACAAAAGAGAAAGAAGCCGAGGAAGAAATTAGGGAAACGACATCCTTCATAATAGACCCAAATAATATAAAGTACCTCAGTGTGATTTTAATCAAGCAAGTAAAAGATCTGTACAATAAGAACTTCAAGACACTGAGGAAAGAAATTGAAGAAGACCTCAGAAGATGGAAAGATCTCCCATGCTCATGGATTGGCAGGATTAATATAGTAAAAATGGCCATTTTACCAAAAGCAATCTACAGATTCAATGCAATCCCCATCAAAATACCAATCCAATTCTTCAAAGAGTTAGACAGAACAATTTGCAAATTCATCTGGAATAACAAAAAACCCAGGATAGCTAAAGCTATCCTCAACAATAAAAGGACTTCAGGGGGAATCACTATCCCTGAACTCAAGCAGTATTACAGAGCAATAGTGATAAAAACTGCATGGTATTGCTACAGAGACAGACAGATAGACCAATGGAATAGAATTGAAGTCCCAGAAATGAACCCACACACCTATGGTCACTTGATTTTTGACAAAGGAGCCAAAACCATCCAATGGAAAAAAGATAGCATTTTCAGCAAATGGTGCTGGTTCAACTGGAGGGCAATATGTAGAAGAATGCAGATCGATCCATGCTTATCACACTGTACAAACATTAAGTCCAAGTGAATCAAGGTCCTCCACATCAAACCAGACACACTCAAACTATTAGAAGAAAAACTAGGGAAGCATCTGGAACACATGGGCACTGGAAAAAATTTCCTGAACAAAACAGCAATGGCTTATGCTCTAAGATCAAGAACGAAAAATGGGATCTCATAAAACTGCAAAGCTTCTGTAAGGCAAAGGACACTGTGGTTAGGACAAAACGGCAACCAACAGATTGGGAAAAGATCTTTACCAATCCTACAACAGATAGAGGCCTTATATCCAAAATATACAAAGAACTCAAGAAGGTAGACGGCAGGGAAACAAATAACCCTATTAAAAAATGGGGTTCAGAGCTACACAAAGAATTCACAGCTGAGGAATGCCGAATGGCTGAGAAACACCTAAAGAAATGTTCAACATCTTTAGTCATAAGGGAAATGCAAATCAAAACAACCCTGAGATTTCACCTCACACCAGTGAGAATGGATAAGATCAAAAACTCAGATGACAGCAGATGCTGGCGAGGATGTGGAGAAAGAGGAACACTCCTCCATTGTTGGTGGGATTGCAGACTGGTAAAACCATTCTGGAAATCAGTCTGGAGGTTCCTCAGAAAATTGGACATTGTACTGCCTGAGGATCCAGCTATACCTCTCTTGGGCATATACCCAAAAGATGCCTCAACATATAAAAGAGACACGTGCTCCACTAAGTTCATCGCAGCCTTATTTATAATAGCCAGAAAATGGAAAGAACCCAGATGCCCTTCAACAGAGGAATGGATACAGAAAATGTGGTACATCTACACAATGGAATATTACTCAGCTATCAAAAACAATGAGTTTATGAAATTCGTAGGCAAATGGTTGGAACTGGAAAATATCATCCTGAGGGAGCTAACCCAATCACAGAAAGACATACATGGTATGCACTCATTGATAAGTGGCTATTAGCCCAAATACTTGAATAACCTAGATCCCTAGAACAAAGGAAACTCAAGAAGGATGATCAAAATATGAATGCTTCACTCCTTCTTTAAATGAGGAAAAAGAATACACTTGGCAGGGAAGGGAGTGGCAAAGATTAAAACAGAGACTGAAGTAATACCCATTCAGAGCCTGCCCCACATGTGGCCCATACATATACAGCCACCCAATTAGACAAGATGGATGAAGCAAAGAAGTGCAGACCGACAGGAGCCGGATGTAGATCACTCCTGAGAGACAGAGCCAGAATACAGCAAATACAGAGGCAAATGCCAGCAGCAAACCACTGAACTGAGAATAGGTCCCCCGTTGAAGGAATCAGAGAAAGAACTGGAAGAGCTTGAAGGGGCTCGAGACCCCAAAAGTACAACAATCTTAAGCAACCAGAGCTTCCAGGGACTAAGCCACTACCTAATGACTATACATGGACTGACCCTGGACTCTGACCTCATAGGTAGCAATGAATAGCCTTGTAAGAGCACCAGTGGAAGGGGAAGCCCTGGGTCCTGCTAAGACTGAACCCCCAGTGAACTAGACTATGGGGGGGCAGCAATGGGGTGGTTTGGTAGGGGAACACCCATAAGGAAGGGGAGGGGGGAGGGGGATGTTTGCCCGGAAACCGGGAAAGGGAATAACACTTGAAATGTATATAAGAAATATTCAAGTTAATAAAAAAAAAAAAAGCGTGACAAGAGAGTATCAGGATATTGTGACACTGTCCTCCCATTAGAAACATGGAAGTGGTGACAATCACAGGTTGGGGTATCATGTCTGAACTTTGACACCCAGCTAGGCAAAGTTTAACCTGTCAGTTAGCTTTCTGAGTACCATCCACAAGACAAGGGTAGGTTCAGATGATGGAACGTTGAAGATAGCTGCTATTCATTGTGAGCTACTTTTCAGGGTAAGTGGAAGACCATTTATCCTCTTGTGACATTGGAGATCAGAGTAATGAATGGGGACAGAGGAGACAAATCTGTGTTTTGTTTTGTTTTGTTTTCTGGACAACCATAACTACATTTTCTAGGCTAAGGATTTGCACATGGAAATCTAGTGTCTCACATTGGTATATACCAATCTTGTATGATCTCAATAGCACAACTGGTTCCAGGCTTCTTTCTTAGTTACTGGGATTTACAGGCAGTCATTTATGTGTTGTCTCCTAGATTCACAAATTATTTTCTGGCTTCATATACACAAGGCATATTTTTACACTCTGTCTCTCTGTGTATGTGTCTTTCTCTGTCTTTCAGTCTCATCTCTCTTTCTCCTTCTGTCTGCCTCTCTTTCCTGTTTTTCAGCTTTCCTACAATAATCTTTACTAATGATAATATATTTCATTTCAGTTCAAGCACTTTATTCTCTCATAAACTCCAGTGTGATCTGAAATTGCTCTCTATTGTAGAACCACAATTAAAAATATAACTGATGTCCAAATCTACTAGACTAGAACTTTAACCACTGAGAAGATGTAGAATATCAATAGCTCCCAACAAGCCTAGGGGCCAACGATCATGTATGGAAGAAAAATTTTCAGAGATAAAAGAAATGCATGCCAGGATGACCATGGCTTCTCTTTACAGGGACTACCAGCATCAGGAGAAAGGTAACATGGGGCTTTAATAAACATGCATCGTGTAACAATACCTAGTCTCTTCCCTTATGTTACACTTCCCTGTCTGTATTTTCCTAATGGATGTTGTACATAAATGTAGTAGTGACTGCCTTTCAGGAGTATAGACGTTGTCACATGTGGCCCCCAAATGAAGAATTTGATTTTTCTTCCCTGGCTGAAGCTCCTTGCCAATGATCCACAACATATTTTTCCCTATGACTTCTGCTTTGTTTTGTGTGTGAGTGTCTGTGTGTGTGTGTGTGTGTGTGTGTGTTTGTGTGTGTGTGTATCTGTCTGTCTGTCTTTCTGTCTTTGTCTCTGTCAGTCTGTTTCTTCCAGATGATACCTCTCTATACTTCAGTTTCACTTCTTAATTGCTCATTCCAAGATTGACCCATCATGCTTTCTCTGAGTGTTTGCTTTTGATGACTCAAATTACACATATGTTAATCAGTGCACCTGTAGCCACAACTGTGAACAATTGATCACATCATAACCACCCTCATGGCTAAGAAAAGCTATTTTTGAGCCTCTGAGGGAAGTTTTTATCAGAATTTAAAACTTTTCTGTATTTTTTACTCCCCTATCCAAACTGTTGTAGTTTGTGGATCTTCCCCAAGTCTTTGCTTAATTGTATTTATCTATGTTCCTGGCCTACTGGGAAGACATCATCCCAACCCTCCAATATTACTAATCAGGAGGAATAGATGAAGAAATTGGAGAAATTGGTCATTTATCTACAGAAGATGTCCCTGAGATGGATTAACTGTGTCGAATCATCGCATCACTGACAAGCATTCTGAACTATGTTCTCAGTTTATTTTCTTCTTTGTCATTTTGAGTGTGCTACCTAAGGTGGTGAGGACCATTTGTGGGCTGTGTTTGAGAATTGACTTTTCACTATTCATGCATGAAGAATATCTGATAATTTTTTGGCAGAGACCAGGAATTGTCAAGCATGCAGCTGGTCTACTATGAGTTTCTTACTTTCATTCTGAATGAGGAAGAATTACAAGAAGAGCCACAGGAATAAAAATTTTGACTCTCAGTGTAGAGTATTGAATTTTATCTTCAGAGGATTCCTGGACATGCCATTGGAATTTTATGACAAGGGCTTCTACCCTTGACATGCATCAATATCTCTTTTTGTCTTGGACATACATGATTAAGGATTGGGGGTCCTAAACACTAATGACTCCAGGACTTACCTGCATCCCATCAGATATGTACTGAAAATGTCCTCCATTTCTTCATGTCTTGGCCAGATTTTGTTGTTAAGGGCCAGGGGGACTGCAGAAGGAAGTGAGGCATATGTCTATCGATCATGGTTGGGAGAAAGAAAATAGCTAATAGATCCAGCTTGACTAGAGCTTTCCTCCTTTTTCAGTGCTTCCTAGTGTCTGTAGACTTCCCCTTTTGTCATGCTTTATTGGGGAATTTGCATTTTTTCTCCTGTGTCTGGGCTACTACTATGCATGTTCCTTTGTGTTTATCTACAGGGTCTCCGGGGAAGGCATCATCCCAACCTTCCAGCATCAGTGTGCAAGTGCAACAGATTAAGAAGTTTGTAGAAATTGACTAAGGAGCTCCAGAAGATGACATGTGAGTTGGAAAATTCTCGTGCATAGGTAACCATTGCACCAACAGCATTTGAAGAGAAGTAGTCATTGTACCCACTTCTTTGTAGACAGTCCTGACCCCTGTGTGATAACCTCAGTTTTCTCAGACCACAGGAAAATGCAACTGTAATGTCCTCATGTACAAATTAATTTTCTTATGTTCCTCTCAGAATCACAACATAAAGAAAGGATAGTAGTGTGATAGGAAGCTATTTTATTTCTCAGAAATGCAGAAGCAGTGGTTTGAATAACTGTCTTGGGTTACGGAAAGTAATGTGTGAGCTCTCATCATGGATTTTAATAGACAGAGAATGTATTTTCTGTCCTCAGACACACAGAAAGTTGGTAAGCTACAGAAGCATAGTAACTTAAACTTAGATAAGTAAACATTTATTTTTTTATTTAAAGTTTTATTTTATTTGTTTTCAATGAGTATCTGTAACTCTCAGACACAACAGAAGTGGAAGTTTAATGCCATTATACATGGTTTTATGCCACTATGATTTTGCTGGTAGTTGAACTCAGGACCTATGGAAAAACAGTTAGGACTCTTCAATGCTGAATCATCTCACCAGTCTAAATTACTTTTGACGATGATGGTGATGAAGATGATGATGATGATGATGATTACCATTATTATTATTATACTTAAACTCTAAAGGGATCAAGATTTCCCCTCCTCCAAAGCTCTTTCCCCTCTCCTGTCTCAAGATATCCTACAATAAAGAAGATACCATCACAGCTTCCCATCCTCCCCAGCACTGAAGAAAGAAAAGTTTTACTTTGTCATGGTTATGGACATATTCTTGTTTACTGGGCTCAGAGCTTCAGATCTGATGGAGGGAGACTATGGAAATGGAATCTCCTTTGGAGGAATCTGCTTACCTTGTAGGAATGGGGAAACAGTGAGCAAAAGTAAGATGTTGTTCCACGACTTCATCCCTTGCTAAGAAAAAAGTCTATTTTTCACAGCTTGGGAACTGGGTAAGCAGTCTAAGCAAGCATGGCTAATAAGGCAAACCAGATGGGTAAACATTTGTCCATTGGATACGAAGGGGGAGCATTTAATTGACTATGCTGACTGTATCTCCTGTCCACTGTGTTCTAATCCCATGCAAGGAAAGTTCGGTGGATTTTGTCTGTCCTGTGTCAGAACAATAGTGTTTTCCATTCTGAATGCTTTTTCTTCACTGATATGAACCTTGAGAGAACAGTGGGAGCCACGGAAAGCCACAGCCAACAACATTCTACATTCTAGAATATCAAGGGCTTCTCTTAAGAAACACTTTCTTGTAGTTGTGAATTCAGCAGGGAGGAAAATTACAACCAACCTCTGATCAAGCAGCATAAAAATTAGCATGAGATAAAGAAAGACTTAAAAATGAGTCAGATCTCTGATACATAACAAGAAGTGGACCCTGGCACTGTCACAAATAACATTAAGGTTATTTTGTTGAGCAAGAGTTACTCTCCTGGAGTCCTCAGATGTTCATATGTGGTTGAAAATCTGTCACAGAAGACTGTATTGATATCATACTCTAATCCAGAGAGACCATACAAAAAAGTATATTATTCCTTCTGGAGTATTGGTTGAAATTAATTCACATCACACATTTGTATGTGAGGCTTAAATTAATGTTCTACATAGACAAAAGCTTTATCTCAATCCTTGCCTTTGTAATTTGTTTTGTTTCGTTTTGTTTTGTTTTTTTTAATTTTGAAAATGGCTTAGTATTCTTCAGTTAAACAATTGAACTGAAGTGACTGTTCCTCAGACTGTATACATAGAAAACATCTGAGTAGTAGTTGACATTTTTAGTCGGGGCGTCTCCCCATGGATCTGTTTGTGCCTGAATAAGCATGCATAGACTTATTTCAGTTAAGGGAATCATGTAGTATACAAAAAATTAGAGGATCCATCTGCTGTAAATATTTTCTTTTACTCAGGTGAAGGAAGGTTTATCAAAGGCTGTGTATCAAAGGTTGTAGATATTACACCATCCATAGGAGATAATATATCAAGAAAGATTCTGCAGGGATGCAGAGATTGACCTAAATATCCCTACACAATTCTAAGCCAGGACGGACAAGATATCACTTCACGTGGAAATTTAAAATAATCTGATGCTATGGTATGTGGAGTGTTAATAAAGAAAAACCACCTAAAAAGCATATGCATATATAGAAGATGCTATTCAAAAATATCCAGAGGCAGTTTGGAACCTACATTTAGCACAAAGAGATTGAATCCCCACTTCACAGATACTGAATAGAACCACTGAGTATTAAGAAATCTATATTAGAAATCACTTGCCTATCACATGTCTGTATAAATAGGTAGTCACAGCAAACATGACATTCAGAAAGCATAGCTTGAAAGTGTCAACAATGGAGGGAGTGCATGTAGTGAACGAGATTTGGGCATGAAACTCAAAAGTCGAAAATACCACTGAGATTTGAGTTTTGAGGACAATAAATACTTAATGACTTTTGGGACAAAATTTGAATCTAAAGACTCCTAAAATTATTTATCAATCAGCTCTGAATCCCTATGGAGATTGGTGGATATTATGAATTTAGTCTGTGCCCCAGAGGTATAGGTAAATGGTGTAATTTGAAGTGATTAGGTATGCTAAAGAGGCATACAAAACTGAGGAAGCCATGGTATCATTGAATAAGTGTGCTTCTCCAAAACGTAGCATGATTTTTTGTGCAGTGACCTAGACACTATACACACACGCGCATGCACACACATAAACACACAGATACACATATACACACATACACACAAACACACACACAAACTCACACAAACACACACACACACAAAAAAAACCCACAAATAATTGACTTCCTCTGTGCTGTGTGTGGCATGCTGGAATTATCCAAGATATGAAGAGTATTCTCCACAAGTAAGTTAAACCCAAACTCAATGAAAAATTTAGAATTCCTCCTCCTTTCTTGAGAAAGCATTCTGTGCATGAGTAATGCTTACATTTTAAAGTTTAAGAGGGATGACTTGAAAACAGTAACTACTTAATCCACGTTGAAACAGCATTTCAGAGATGTGTAGTGATTTGATTTTGATTTTATGAAACTGCAATTGCTCAGGTCTCATTATTGCAGTATTGAACCACGTCATTCCTAAACATAACTGTAGGCACAGTAAGAGTTTGGAGATTTCTCTAAGTTGAAAAACCTCAGAAATCGTATTAGCAACAACTTAATTCAAAAATGGAGAGACTTGTGCTTGGGTAAGGTCCGGTACCTAAGACTGAGCAGCTGGTTCAAAGCCAAGGACAAACATTGCATGTAACCAAGGACTGCTGGGTACAGAACCTGTTACTAAAATGGAGAAAGCTAAAGTCTTCAGGAAATATGGATAAGGAAGACTTGGAATGGTAGAAATTATATGCTTATATTTAGTGGTACACACTGAGAGGGTGAATTTTTGAAATGTTTATCTCCTTAGGAGTGTAAACATTTGAGCTAAGTAAATGCTGTAGCCTAGGTAGGAAAGGGAAGTGAGTTTCCATTCAGACACTGGAATTACCTTCATGCCGAACATAAACATGGGAGGGTTTCAAAGAAATGTTGAAGCATATCAAGAGCTTCTGAGCATCCAGGAGGAGTCTGAGAGGATTAATTTGTTCTTGTTATGGGGGATTTTCTAGTTTATTGTTGGAAATCCATCAAGAGAAGTTCAAAGTCTAGAAACCAAATTCTATACAAGTCTCATATTAGCTTTGGAAGACTGTGACCTATAAAGGCCTCAAAAAGGCATAGCTAGATTCACCTGTTAAAATGTATTACAATTGGTGACTGACTGCCTTTCCACTATGTTACCAAGGCCAGCCGCAGGGTACGACTGTGGTGCTAAACCTTCAGCTGGAGAATTCTGCTTAGCTTAATTACTGTGTTTTGTTTTTGGTTTGAGTTGTGTTTGCTTCAGGTATTAGTACTGTTGGTTTGGTTGGAAGTTTTGTTATTCATTCTTAATAAATTTTTGTTCTTTTGGTGAATTTGCAGTTTTGATAACATCATGCACATTGGGTTATGATTGTATCATTAAACCCTTTTTGAAAAAAAATTAATATATATTTTTCAGAATAAAATGTGTTTTTCAACTCATAAGAAACAAGTTTTTTCTTGTGTCGTGTTGCACCCTGTAATCCCAGAAACCATATGTAGAGATAGATGACTAAAATTTGCAGTTCTTGGGATTCACAATTGTTCCCAGTAAGCCAGAGGTACACATGTGGATTGGCATTCGATGTGTCTAGTGTGGCCTAATCTGTATACCAATTTCATGATGGAAAAGGTATCCATACTCTATCCTTGTGGTCATATATTTAGCTACTCCTAAAACATAGTACTTTAGGAATGATTTCATAGAACAAATTAATGAGAAAATCAACAGTATTTGTCTAATGACTACCAGAAAATGAAAACATTCACCAATGTATTGGAAATTAAACTCCGGAATATCTGACGTATTCTGTCTCTACTTTATTGAAATATAGTCTCAGTGCGAACCACATAGAAGAGATAATGAATTCCATGTTCTTAAAAATCTTTTTTATACTTAGTTTTTATGTTGTTGGCCTTGAATATGTATTTGGTGCCTATTTTGGATAGTTGTTTGGTTCAGATTATTATCATTACCATTATTATTGCTATTATTTCTTTTTTTATTAACTTGAGAATTTCTTATATACATTTCAAGTGTTATTCCCTTTCCCGGTTTCCAGGCAAACATCCCCTTCCTTTCTCCCCTTCTTTATGGGTGTTCCCGTCCCCACCCTCCCCCCCTTGTCGCCCTCCCCCCAACAATCTAGTTCACTTGGGGTTCAGTCTTAGCAGGACACAGGGCTTCCTCTTCCTCTGGTGCTCTTACTAGGATATTCATTGCTACCTATGAGGTCAGAGTCCAGGGTCAGTCCATGTATAGTCTTTAGGTAGTGGCTTAGTCCCTGGAAGCTCTGGTTGATTGGCATTGTTGTATATATGGAGTCTCGAGCCCCTTCAAGCTCTTCCAGTTCTTTCTCTGATTCCTTCAACGGGGGTCCTAATCTCAATTCAGTGGTTTTCTGCTGGCATAGGCCTATGTGTTTGCCGTATTCTGGCTGTGTCTCTCAAGAGAGATCTACATCCGGCTCCTGTCGGCCTGAAATACTTTGCTTCGTCCATCTTGTCTAATTGGATGGCTGTATATGCATTGGCCACATGTGGGGGAAGCTCTGAATGGGTGTTCCTTCTGTGTCTGTTTTAATCATTGCCTCTATTCCCTACCAAGGGTATTCTTGTTCCCCTTTTAAAGAAGGAGTGAAACATTCACATTCTGATCATCCGTCTTGAGTTTCATTTGTTCTAGTCATCTAGGGTAATTCAAGCATTTGGGCTAATAGCCACTTATCAATGAGTGCATACCATGTGTGTTATTCTGTGATTGGGTTACCTCACTCACGATTATATTTTCCAGTTCCTACCATTTGCCTACGAATTTCATAAACTCATTGTTTTTGATAGCTGAGTAATATTCCATTGTGTAGATGTACCCCCTTTTCTGTATCCATTCCTCTGTTGAAGGGCATCTGGATCCTTTCGAGCTTCTGGCTATTATAAATAAGGCTGCGATGAACTTAGTGGAGCACGTGTCTTTTTTATATGTTGGGGCATCTTTTGGGTATATGCCCAAGAGAGGTATAGCTGGATCCTCAGGCAGTACAATGTCCAATTTTCTGAGGAACCTCCAGACTGATTTCCAGAATGGTTGTTCATGTCTGCAATCCAACCAAAAATGGATGAGTGTTCCTCTTTCTTCGGATCCTTGCCAGCATCTGCTGTCACCTGAGTTTTTGATCTTAGCCATTCTCACTGGTGTGAGGTGAAATCTCAGGGTTGTTTTGATTTGCATTTCCCTTATGACTAAAGATGTTGAACATTTCTTTAGGTGTTTCTCAGCCATTCGGCATTCCCCAGCTGTGAATTCTTTGTTTAGCTCTGAACCCCATTTTTTTTTTAATAGGGTTATTTGTCTCCCTGCGGTCTAACTTCTTGAGTTCTTTGTATATTTTGGATATATGGCCTCTCTCTGTTGTAGGATTGGTAAAGATCTTTTCCCAATCTGTTGGTTGCCGTTTTGTCCTAACCACAGTGTCCTTTGCCTTACAGAAGCTTTGCAGCTTTATGAGATCCCATGTGTCGATTCTTGATCTTAGAGCATAAGCCACTGGGGTTTTGTTCAGGAAATTTTTTTCCAGTGCCCATGTGTTCGAGATTCTTCCCCACTTCTTCTTCTGTTAGTTTGAGTGTATCTGGTTTGATGTGGAGGTCCTTGATCCACTTGGACTTAAGCTTTGTATAGGGTGATAAGCATGGATCGGTCTGTATTCTTCTACATGTTGACCTGCAGTTGAACCAGCACCATTTGCTGAAAATGCTATCTTTTTTCCATTGGATGGTTTTGGCTGCTTTTTCAAAAATCAAGTGCACATAAGTGTGTGGGTTCATTTATGTGTCTTCAATTCTGTTCCATTGGTCTATCTGTCTGTCTCTGTACCAGTAGCATGCAGTTGTTATCACTATAGCTCTGTTATACTGCTTGAGTTCAGGGATAGTGATTCCACCTAAAGTCCTTTTATTGTTGAGAATAATTTTAAGTATTCTTGGTTTTTTGTTATTCCAGATGAATTTTCAATTTGTTCTGTCTAACTCTTTGAAGAATTGGATTGGTATTTTGATGGGGATTGCATTGAATCTGTACATTGCTTTTTTAAAATGGCCATTTTTACTATATTAATCCTGCCAATCCATGAGCATGTGAGATCTTTCCATCTTCTGAGGTCTTCTTCAATTTCTTTCTTCCGTGTCTTGAAGTTCTTATTGTACAGATCTTTTACTTGCTTGATTAAAGTCACACTGAGGTACTTTATATTATTTGGGTCTATTATGAAGGGTGTCGTTTCCCTAATTTCTTCCTCAGCTTGTTTCTCTTTTGTGTAGAGGCAGGCTACTGATTTATTTGAGTTAATTTTATACCCAGCCAATTTGCTGAAGTTGTTTATCAGCTTTAGTAGTTCTCTCTTGGAACTTTTCAGATCACTTAAATATACTATCATATCATCTGCAAATACTGATATTTTGAATTCTTCTTTTCCGATCTGTATCCCCTTCACCTCCTTTTGTTGTCTGATTGCTCTGGCTAGAACTTCAAGAACTATATTAAATAAGAAGTGAGAGAGTGGGCAGACTTGTCTAGTCCCTGATCATAGTGGAATTGCTTCAAGTTTCTCTCCATTTAATTTAATG
This sequence comes from Rattus norvegicus, assembly GCF_021556685.1. NCBI lineage: Eukaryota > Metazoa > Chordata > Mammalia > Rodentia > Muridae > Rattus > Rattus norvegicus. Next base: position 58,148,631 of record NC_141555.1, on the reverse strand, counting down.
TTAGCAATGGGTTTGCTGTATATGGCTATTACTATGTTTAGGTATGGGCCTTGAATTCCTATTCTTTCCAGGACTTTTATCATGAAGGGGTGTTGAATTTTGTCAAATGCTTTTTCAGCATCTAATGAAATGATCATGTGGTTTTGTTCTTTTAGTTTGTTTATATAATGGATCACATTGATGGTTTTCCGTATATTAAACCACCCCTGCATGCCTTGGATGAAGCCTACTTGATCATGGTGGATGATTGTTTTGATGTGCTCTTGGATTCAGTTTGCCAGAATTTTATTGATTATTTTTGCGTCGATATTCATAAGGGAAATTGGTCTGAAGTTCTCTTTCTTTGTTGTGTCTTTGTGTGGTTTAGGTATAAGAGTAATTGTGGCTTCATAGAAGGAATTCGGTAGTGATCCATCTGTTTCAATTTTGTGGAATAGTTTGGGTAATATTGTTATGAGGTCTTCTATGAAGGTTTGATAGAATTCTGCACTAAACCCGTCTGGACCTGGGCTCTTTTTGGTTGGGAGACCTTTAATGACTGCTTCTATTTCCTTAGGAGTTATGGGGTTGTTTAACTGTTTATCTGTTGCTGATTTAACTTTGGTACCTGGTATCTGTCTAGGAAATTGTCCATTTCCTGTAGATTTTCAAGTTTTGTTGAATATAGGCTTTTATAGTAAGATCTGAAGATTTTTTGAATTTCCTCTGAATCTGTAGTTATGTCTCCCTTTTCATTTCTGATTTTGTTAATTTGCACACACTCTCTGTGTCCTCTAGTTAGTCTGGCTAAGGGTTTATCTATCTTGTTGATTTTCTCAAAGAACCAACTTTGGTTCTGTTGATTCTTTCTATGGTCCTTTTTGTTTTTATTTAGTTGCTTTCAGCTCTGACTTTCATTATTTCCTGCCTTCTACTCCTCCTGGGTGTATTTGGTTCTTTTTGTTCTAGAGCTTTTAGGTGTGCTGTCAAGCTGCTGACATATGCTCTTTCCTGTTCCTTTCTCCAGTCACTCAGCCCTATGAGTTTTCCTCTTAGCACAGCTTTCATTGTGTCCCATAAGTTTGGGTATGTAGTACCTTCATTTTCATTAAATTCTAAAAAGTCTTTAATTTCTTTCTTGACCAGGTTATCATTGAGTAGAGCATTGTTCACTTTCCAAGTATATGTGGGCATTCATCCCTTATTGTTATTGAAGACCAATTTTAGTCCGTGGTGGTCTGATAGCAGGCATGGGATTATTTCTATCTTTCTGTTCCTGTTGAGGCCCGTTTTTTGACCAACTATATGGTCAATTTTGGAGAAAGTACCATGAGGAGCTGAGAAGAAGGTATATCCTTTTGCTTTGGGGTAGAATGTTCTATAAATATCTGTTAAGTCCATTTGGCTCATGACTTCTCTTAGTCTGTCTACGTCTCTATTTTATTTCTCTTTCCGTGATGTGTCTATTGATGAGAGTGTGGTGGTGAAGTCTCCTACTATTATTGAGTGAGGGGCAATGTGTATTTTGAGATTTAGTAAGGTTTCGTTTACGTATGTAGGTGCCCTTGTATCTGGGGCATACATATTTAGGATTGAGAGTTCATCTTAGTGGATTTTTCCTTTGATGAATATGAAGTGTCCTTCCTTATCTTTTTTGATGACTTTTAGTTGAAAATTGATTTTATTTGATATTAGAATGGCTACTCCAGCTTACTTCTTCTGACCATTTGCTTGGAAAGTTGTTTTCCAGCCTTTCACTCTGAGGTAGTGTCTGTCTTTTTCTCTGAAGTGTGTTTCCTGTAGGCAGCAGAATGCAGGGGCCTCGTTGCGTATCCAGTTTGTTAATCTATGTCTTTTTATTGGGGAGTTGAGGTCACTGATGTTGAGAGATATTAAGGAATAGTGATTATTGCTTCCTGTTATATTCATATTTGGATGTGAGGATATGTTTGTGTGCTTTTCTTCTCTTTGTTTTATTGCCAAGTGGATTAGTTTCTTGTTTCTTCTAAGGTATAGCTTGCCTCTTTATGTTAGGCTTTACCATTTATTATCCTTTGTAGTGCTGGATTTGTAGAAAGATATTGTGTAAATTTGGTTTTGTCATGGAATATCTTGGTTTCTCCATCTATGTTTTGCTGGATACAGTAACCTGGGCTGGCATTTGTATACTCTTATTGTCCGTATGACATCAGTCCAGGATCTTCTGGCCTTCATAGTTTCTGGCGAGAAGTCTGGTGTGATTTTGATAGGTCTGCCTTTATATGTTACTTGACCTTTTTCCCTTACTGCTTTTAATATTCTTTCTTTATTTTGTGCGTTTGGTTTTTTGACTATTATGTGACGGGACGTGTTTCTTTTCTGGTCTAATCTATTTGGAGTTCTGTAGGATTCTTGTTTGCCTATGGCAATATCTTTTTTTAGGTCAGGGAAATTTTCTTCTATGATTTTGTTGAAGATATTTACTGGTCTTTTGATCTGGTAGTCTTCACTCTCTTCTATACCTATTAACCTTAGGTTAGATCCTCTCATTGAGTCCTGGATTTCCTGTATGTTTTGGACCAGTAGCTTTTTCTGCTTTACATTGTCTTTTAGAGTTGAGTCAATGATTTCTATGGAATCTTCTGCTCCTGAGATTCTCTCTTCCATCTCTTGTATTCTGTTGATGAAGCGCGTATCTACTGCTCCTTGTCTCCTCTTTTGGTTTTCTATGTCCAGGGCTGTTTCTATGTCTATGTTCCATGTGTTCTTTCTTAATTGCTTCTATTTCCATTTTTAATTCCTTCAACTGTTTGATTGTGTTTTCCTGCAATTCTTTCAGGGATTTTTGTGCTACCTCTCTGTAGGCTTCTACTTGTTCTCTAAGGGAGTTCTTCACGTCTTTCTTGAAGTCCTCCAGCATAATGATGAAATATGATTTTGAAACTAGATCTTGCTTTTCTGGTGTGTTTGGATATTCCATGTTTGCTTTGGTGTGAGAATTTGGCTCCGATGATGCCATGTAGTCTTTGTTTCTGTTGCCTGGGTTCCTGTGCTTGCCTCTCGCCATCAGATTATCTCTAGTGTTACTTTGTTCTGCTAATTACTGACAGTGGCTAGACTGTCCTATAAGCCCATGTGTCAGGAGTGCTGTAGACCTGTTTTCCTGTTCTCTTTCATCCAGTTATGGGGACAGAGTGTTCTGCTTTCGGGCGTGTAGTTTTTCCTATCTATAGTCCTTCAGCTGATCCTGTGGGTCTGTGTCTGGTGTTCACCAGGCACGTCACTTGCAGCAGAAAAGTTGGCCTTACCTGTGGTCCCGAGGCTCAAGTTTGCTCGTGGAGTGCTGCCTACGAACTCTCTGCAGTGGCAGCAACCAGGAAGATCTGCGCCGCCTTTTCTGGGAGCCTCCGTGCACCAAGGTTCCAGATGGCATTTGGTGTTTTCCTCTGGTGTCAAGATGTGTGCAGAATGCAGTCTCTTCTGGTTTCCCAGGTGTGTCTGCCTCTCTGTAGGTCTAGCTCTCCCTCCCATGGGATTTGCGTGCAGAGAACTGTTTATCCGGTCTGTCCATTCAGGCACAGGGGTCCTGTCGCTCCTGGGCCCTCACCCACGGGAGCCCAGAGGCCTTATACAGTTTCCTCTTGGGCCAGGGATGTGGGCAGGGGTGAGCAGTGTTGGTGGTCTCTTCCGCTCTGCAGCCTCAGGAGGGCTCACCTGACCAGGCGGTGAGGTCTCTCTCCCATGAGGTTTGGTAGCAGAGAGCGCTATTATTTCTTTTATACATAATTTTTCATTTGATGTAAGTGCTGTGCACCACATACATGCAATTACCCCAGAATCCAGTCAAGGTTAGTGAATTCCACTTGGAACTGGGTTATCCTTTCGGTCCTATGTTAAGGAAATTTGAAAAAATGGATGAGCTATCTCTCCAGAACCTGCCCATGACTTTTGTCCTTCCTTTTGTACTGCATTAGTTGAACTTGAACAAACTCATTCAAAGAAAGAAGGTTTGTGAGAACTACAGAAATACATAAATGGCCTTTCCACTCTCATCCTTTCCCCTCCCCTTTCTCTCCCCACCTCTCCTCTCCCTTCCTCTCCTCTCTCCTCCTTTCCATTTCCCTTCCTTCTAGAAAAAAAATACATATAAGGAATAGGAATGCTTATTGTCTAAACTGCCAGTCATCCATGAGGGCATTAGTAGATGCACAATCATACCTTAGCATCACTTATTGAAAGGGTTGGAGCAGAACTGTCAATCTCATCCTGTGTTATGATGTAGATTAGCCTCATCAGATTAAATTAAGAATTGAAAAAAAAATCTCCTGGGGTTGAAAGTGGTAAGGAAATCATGCTTATGTATCATAAATGCAGTGCTAAGAGCAGGATTCAATCTAGTCTGGGGGGATGCATCCTTCAGCAGAGTCAACAGATCTTTGGAGAATGATTCAGTTCAAAACTGGGTATGGAGAAGGATTGTTGATATTGTTTTAGAAGACATCCCAACATTTAAAAAGTGTTTCTTTCAGATCAGTGAATGATTTTTGTAAAACAACTCATGGAATGAACTTTTGAGACCAACCATCAGCCTGAGAATTATTGTGTGAAAGAAGAAATTCTGTGTCTTTCCAGACTGTTGCTTTCAAAGCAACAGCCAAAAGTGTCCATCCTATGAATGATACATAGATATATACACATTATAGCAGGATGGATACTGAGTTTCTTCAGGTTCATGAATGAGGTATTCTGCAGTTGACCTGGCTCAGAAATTAAGGAAATTTGTGCCAACTCTTGAGACCTGAGTTCCTTCCCCATGAGCCCCATGATTGATGAAAAGAACAAATTTCAGACAACTTGTCTCAGATTTTTTGTAGTTGTGGTTTCCTGGTCTTGATCTACAGAAGGAAGGAAATCTAGTTTTCCAATTCTTGTTTATCCTATAATAATTCTTTCCGATGCACTCATGCAAATATATTACTGTGGATTTCATTGATAGGTTACTTTTGCTATTTGAATTCTGTTGCCAAGAACTCTAGGAAATAAGAAGCACTGTATCAAAGCATCATATGAAAATCATGCTAAGGGAATGTGGCCATTGGTAATTTGTAACTGAGCTGAAACACTTACTAGACACAAACTTCTGTAAAAGGTCTTCTCTAGATTCCTGGTGTAGAAGCCGCTGTTCCCTAACAGAGAGTAGAGGATGAATCTCTTTGTACAGAGAAAAGGGATTTATCACAATGATCACAGTCTGTGGTCCACATAATTTAACAATGGATGGATATTTGTAAAGTCCAAGAATCCAGTAGTTGATAAGTCCACAAGCCTGGATGTCTCATCTGTTCATTATTATATGATTAAATCCTCAGTAAGCAGGTTCTATGGTATGTGAGGGTTTGGAAGGAATGTGAGTGCAAGCTAGAAAAAGTAAAAGTTTCTTTCTTCCATGTTTTCTATGGTCTTCAATTATAATGCATTGTTCAGAATACATTGAGATTACCATTTTTCAATAGAACGTTCCTTTCAGGGAAACTGCAGCCTCACAACATGGCTCAGGAGTATGGGAACTGCAAGACCCAGTCTGGGAAGATGTTCCTATTCATCGAGCCCACCTACCAGTATTGCAAAAATACCCAAGAAATTCTCAATCAACTCCCTTTGAAACATGGTCTTCTGGGATTTGTAGACATCACAGCCACTAACAATACCAACTCAATTCAAGATTACTTATAACAGCTCACTGGAGTGAAAATAGTTCCTAGGTCTTTAAGCTAATCAAAGATTTCATAGGCATACTCAGTGAACTAGTCTCCCTCCATCAGAATGGGGAGCTGATGACGTGGCTGAAGCAGATTGGAGCTCTGATGTTATGAAAAGGATGGCAGTAAATCCCATGCTGACAGCTGTCATCCAGGCATGTGAAGGCCAGTGCACCTGAGAGTTTATGTGCATCATGGAGGAGGACAGTACTTTTTGTGACTTGGATTTTCAAAAAATTGACTTTTATTCAATTCCTCAGTGCTTAAATATAATGCTGTTTGCATGGAACCATGGGTTAGGGAAACTTAACATCACACAGGATTGATTCTCCACACTTTATGTGCTCACATGTCTCTATCTCTAAGCCCATGTTCAACAATCCAGTGCATCTATATCTCCAGTGAATCAATTACCGTTTTTCTACCATGCTTTTCTGCTGAAGTCATTTTGCAGAAGTCCACTTCCTAGTGAATATTAAAACAATGGATATTCTGAAGTTGTGTGTGATCCACACACAGGCCTTTCCCACTTCAGCATTTCCAACTTTCAAATGGTGTTCTCAACCTTTCCCTCCACAAGCACAAAAGTCCGCAGTGGTATGAGGATGCTGTTTGAAAAATCAGATGAAGAGTTTTACCATAGTTGTTCCTCACTGTAGCAATATTAATGTAGATGGAAGAGCATATGATAAATTCAGCTCTGTTCACAAACTGGTTAATTGCCAAGAAAATTCCAAACAGTTGTGAGTTGATTCTAGTCAGAGTCCCAGAAAAGTCAAATATGAAATGCAAAATTTCAGAGCTCTTCAAAGACTGTCTATGAAAGAATTTGCTTGCAAAACACTGTCCTTAAATATTTATTCCATTCAGACTTTTATATTTTGCTTTGATGTTTATTAATAATGCAACTGCAGGTCTCTTCTCTGGTCTCCAGTGCGAAGGATTCATTCCTAAAAAAGATGTATCTGCAGATGACTAAAAATATAAAAATAAGAATAGATCTTGATTAAAGTTCTGAGTTAAAGATGCAACATCCTATCACAAAGATCATATTAGAAGTAGATTTGACATATATGTGTATATATTTTTATTTTTAGTGTCTTCTTGAATCTGTTCGCACGGATTTTATAGAGAATATGTGTGTATCGGTGTAAATTAGTACGTAATACTCAGTCTTCCTCTCTTTCTGTCAGTTGTCAGTAATGGAGTAGAAACACTTTTTTTATTTTTATCAAAGTTAATAAAGATTTATTATAGGTAGAGGGACAGAAGATAAAATATGGATTGGGTTTATCTATGTAATTTTTCAATAATAAGTATATCCCAAAATATGGATTTTACCTTTGAGCAAACCTTTTGTATAGTCCTTAAGGAATGAGATGTGAATGTCTCTGTTGGAAACATGAACATATTATATTATAAACATATGTATACAATAATCTATTCCTTTGTTTACATTTCAAATGTCATTTCCCCAATTGGCCTTTCTTTCTTGAATCACACAAGCCATTCTGATCCTCTTAGTTTCTAAGGTGGTGCTCCCCCATCTACATGCCCACTTCCACTTTAGTCCTCTACCATCCCCCTTCTCTGGGATATGGCATCTCCACAGGACCAATTGACTCCCTTCCCAGAAATGGAAGATGAGGCAGTAGTCTTCTCCATATGCTCTACAATCTATGTAGCAGAAGCCATCTACTGGCACAAATATACACTTGTTTGTGTTAAATTTCCTGAGACTCTGAAGGGTAAACTTTATTGATAGTGTTGTTCTTCATATTGGGTTCCAATCCCCTTCAGATCCTTCAGGCAATCCACTAGCCATGCTTTTCTGGCTCTCAGTTTCTGTCAAATGGTTATGTGTATGTGAATCTGTCACCATCCGGTAATGGCAGAGCCCCTCAGATGACAGACATATTAGGGTCTCATCTGCAAGCACATCTTGATATCAGGAGTCATCTGAGGATTTGGAGTATGTGGATGAAATTGTTCTTCTAGTCTGGTGGTCTCTGGATTGCCTTTCCTTCAGTCTCTGCTCCTTTTTGTCTTTGCATTTTGTTTTTCATTTTGGACATTTATAAGTTAAAGATTTTGAAATGTGGGGGCATCACCTTCTCTTCACAGGTGGGCATGTCTAGCTACAGGAGGTAGTCTCTTGTGGTACTATCTCTTTGCTGCTTACTATTTCAACTACCATAGTCCCAGTAAATTTATGGAATCCTCTTGCATCCCTGGCATCTGTGACTTTCCTGGAAATGCCCAAGTTCAACACCCACCACTGATGCTTATTGTTATTTATTCCAATGTTCCTTTAGATTTCTCTTTTGTCTTTATATTGTTTCTACACTCCCCATTTTGTCCACCCTTCCTACTTCTAGCAAAGTCCCTCCATTCCTCTCTCTTTTATTATCATTTTGCTCTCAATTCTAAGTCGGTTGCAAGAATCCGCAGTATGGCCTTCTAACATTTTACCTTCCATGTGATAAATGATTTGTTTATTGGGTATACTGATCTTTTTGGCTAACATTCACTTCTCACTAAGTACATCCCATGTTATGTCCTTTTCGATCTCTGTTACTTCACTAATTTCCAGGTCCATCCCTTAGCCTACAAAGTTCTTGGTTTCCTCATTTTTAATACCTGAGTAGTATTTCTTTGTTTAAATATAGTACACTTTCTGTATTTATTCCTAAGTTGAGTTGACATATATCATGACTGTTTGCAGCATTTGACTTATATAAGTAAGGCTGCCCTGAACATGTTCAACCACTTGTCACTGTTATATGTGGATCATATTTGAGTATTTGCATTGAAGTGATTGGTAAAGCCGGGTCTTCAGGCAATGCTATTTGCAATATTCTCTGAACCTCCACATTGATATCCAAAGTGGCTATACATATACCAATCCCACCAGCAGTGGAGGAGTGTTCCTTTTTCTCTACATCATAGCCTACTCTGCTACTGCATTAGTTTTATGTCTTAGTCACACTGATTGGTGTAATGTAGACTCTCAAGTTCATTTCAGTTTGTATTTTTCTGATAACTAAGGATTTCGAAGATTTCTTGATATGTTTCTCAGCTACTGAGATACCTCAGTTGAGAATTCTTGTTTTAGCTCGCTAACCCAGTTTAAAAGTTGGATACTTTGTTGTGTGGGAGTTTACCTTTCTGAATTAGTTCTATATTTATTATTATGGAACTTTACCAGATATAGGGTTGGTTAAAATCTTTTACAAATGTGTAGATTTCTGTTTTATCCTATTGGCAGTGATCTTTGCGTTAACAAAAATTTTAAGATTGTTGAAATTTCATATATTGACTGGTGATCTAGGAGCCTGAACCTTTGGTATTTTGTTCTGTAAACTTTCTCCTGGCAAATGTGTTTTAGCCACTTTCTGACATTTTCCCTTCTGTTGGTTTCTGCATATATGGTTTTATATAGATTTCCTTGATACACTTGGACGCGAACTTGTAAAAAGAGAAAGAAATGGATCAATTGGCACTCAGCTATATCCAGACCAACAGTTAGGTAGCATCATTTCTTAAAACGCTTTCTGTTATGTACAACATACTTAGTCATCAGGTAAATGCACATCAAAACAACCCTGAGATTCTGCCTCACATCAGTCAGAATGGCTAAGATAAAAAACTCAGGTGATAGCAGATGCTGGAGAGGATGTGGAGAAAGAGGAACATTCCTCCATTGTTGTTGGGATTGCAAACTAGTACAACCTGTTTGAAAATCTGTCCTGAGTTTCCTCAGAAATTGGACATTGCACTGCCTGAGGACCCAGCTATACCTCCCCTGGGCATATACCCAAAAGATGATCCAACATACAACAAACATACATGTTACACTTTATTCATATCAGCCTTATTCATAATATTCAGAAGCTGTAAAGAACCCAGATGCCCTTCATCAGAGGAATGGATACAGAAAATGACATATATTTACACAAAGTACTACTACTCAGCTATAAAAAACAATGAGTACATGAAATTCATAGTAAAATAGATGGACCTAGAAATAATCATCTGGTGTGATCTTTCCCAATCACAGAAAACACACAAAGTATGGATTCATTGATAGGTCGATATTAGCCCAAATGCTCAAATTACCTAACATACAATGCACCGAACACATGAAACTCAAGGGGGGCCAAAATGCAGATGATTCACTCCTTCCTTATATTTAGAGTAACTAAAATATAAATAATAGGTGTAGGTAGGCATTGTTTTTAGGAGACTGAAGGAATGGCCATTCAGAGTCTGCTGGACATGTTCCCCCATATATATATACCCAAACTTGAAAAGATTGATGAAGCTAAGCAGTGCATGCTGGCAGGAACTGTATATAGATCCCTCCAGAGAGACACAGCTAGAGCATCTGAAACACAGAGACAAATGCCAGCAGCAAATCACTGAACTAAGCATAGGACCACCTTTGGAGGAATTAAAGGAAGGACTGAAGAGGCTAAAGGACTTACAACCTCAAAGAAAATACTGCCAGCCAACTAGATCTTTCAGGTACTAAATCACAACCCAACTCCATATGTAGCAGTGAATAGCCTTGTTGGGGCACCGTTGTGAAGCTCTTGGTCCTAATAAGATTGGACCCTTCATGTAGGGGAAAGTACGGTCGGGTGCTTTAAGGATAGGAATGGATGTGGAGGGTACAACCACATTATAGAAGGGGAGGAGAGGTTCGGGCTGATGGCCTGGAACCACAGAAAGGAATAAAATATGAAATGTAAATAGTAAATACCAAATTTAATAAAAATGGGAAAAATTGTCATCTTAAACGTCAAAAATCTTACTCTTAAATAAATATAGCTTTTGAGATTTTAAAACATTTATTTCCTATGGAGATGAATATTGTTTATACACATGGAATACAAGTGCTCGGCACTATATTAGCTAGTTATATGGAGCCTCAGAAATGAACTCAGATGTTCTAGAAATATCTTTCAGTATAATTTTAAAAAGTTTTTGAATTATTTCAACATTTATCTGATACTTCTTTATTGATTATGTCCAATTGCTGTTAAAAAGATACAGAAAAGTACTTATTCTTTTTACAAACGTTGTTACACATATTCCAGCACTGACTCAATATGAATTGGGGAGGATATTATAAGGTATTATTAACCTACTGTCTTCCTGTAAAAGTAAATTCTGTAAGCAATTATTTATTGGATCTTGATTTTTTTATTGTATGAAATATCAAAATCTACATTGACATGCCATTATCATTTACTTAAACTATTAATTTAATCGATTGTAATATGGACCACATGTAGTGTACCATAGGAGAAATGTAAGGATTGCTGTAAATCGTACTGTCTCCTCTTTGTTAAGCTTGGTATGTATCAAAATCAGAAAGGTATAGTGACTCATATTGACATGTAAAAATGATGTAATTACATATGGTGTCCTCTGCTGTGAAAATGATAAGCAAGCTTAGTATTTAAGATTTTAAATATTTAATGAAATCAAAGTTATGTTAGATTGCTTTTAATGGTAATCTTCTGAGGAGATAATTGGGCCTTAGTAACCAATGCCCACAAATATGATACACTCCTCTGCTTATTATTTTAAATTAATATTACCTGGAGTAGGCAAATGCTGTATGAAGTTTCATCCACTATACCCCTGTTTAGAGATTGGATATGTCAGAGATGAAGAGGGTTATCTTCGGTTCTTTATTGAATTTTATTTAATTAAATGAATGTTTTCAAAAAGAAATATTAAAGAATATACCCATACATGAACAGATTTTTGTCAAAGGTTATTGTTAATGTTCTCACACTGTGTAATTTCGCTATAGGGTCATGCAATATTGTTAATGTATCTGAGGCATTCATCCCATTAAATCGACCAATAATCTTCAGCATGTTCAAATTACCAACATCCATATTGAAACCTGTACCAACTTTTAACTTCATTTCCTTTTCTGCTCTTTTACAATTTGATGCCATTTTTCTAGTATTTACCATGGATTTATAAATTAACCTGTTTCTGTAACCCACTCAGAATCACTTGTGTATATTCTTCAACAACTTTCACTCAATATGAAAGTTCAGGTATTTTACACTTTTTGTTTACAATTGAATGAAGCACTTCCCTGCACAAGGTCTTCTTCTACAACTCTGCGTTCTCTTCCAGAAGTGTTCTTCCTATGATTCCTTTCACATAGCCAGGTTTCTGTTTTAGGTCTGAGTAGAACTAGAACTTTGTAACAACTTTGTTTTTCTTGTCTAAAGTTTCAATGGAAAAAAAACTCTTGGTACACAATTTATTAGGGGAAAAATAGATCATTTTATTTTCTCAAATAAAGAGAAACTATAAAATGGTTGAAGTTGAAAATGGTACTTGAAAGAGAGAAGGGGATAGTGATCACATTGGTGACAGAGAAATAATAGTTATCTGTAAGAGAACAATGGTAGTAAAGATAAAAAATGATGGATCATGATTAATTTTCATGAGAGCACATGAGAAATTGTTAGAGACTTAAACATTGTGATAGGATTTGAGGTAGAATGCAGAGCAGGGTGGAAAGTAATGAAGGTTTGAACTTGGAGACAAAGTTTGATGTTTTCCATTTAAGTAACAAAGACAAGATGATGGGATAATTTAACAGATTAATGTAAAGGAAGTTAAGTATTTAATGTCTCTTAATTACCTGAGAGGATATTTCAAATAGACATTATATTTTAAATATTATGGCTGATAAATCTCCCTTTAGGTATTAAAATATGAACGTAATTCACATTTAAAATTTTGCTTCATATAGGAAGATATTTTCACATTTTAATACTAGTTATTTCATGATCGATGATTCTGAGTATGTGATATTTGTCTACTTTTCATCTGTGATCTTTCATCTTTGTAACTATGTATGTATATATGTATGTATGTATCTAGTTATCTATCTATCTATCTATTGCTCTGATCTATCATATATAGTAATCCATTTGTTTTATTTTCTACCTTACATAGGTCTAGAATCCTGAAATTATATCACATGCTGGAAAAACTAATGAGATATGTCACATGCTAAAACATATGTACAGTGACATTACTAAATTAAGTCTTTGTGTTTTATCAAATAGATAAGGAAAATTGATAATATAAAAATTAATCACCCATATTGAATCTATTTTCTGAACTGTGATTTTAAAATGAATCATATTTATAGAGCAGCTTTTAAAATTCTTGAGTGCAAATGTATTTAGCAATAAAGTTTCATAAAATTAGACAATAGAGTTCATTTTTATGTTACATATTTATATGTATATACATGTACATACACACACACAAATATATCTATATATACATATACACATATATATATACATATTTTAACTGTGTCAACATACACATATATATGTATATACACATACACACATGTATATGATATATACATATGTCCTGATGTACACATACATATATAGACATATATACACATATACATATATACATACATGCTTTTTCAAAGTAAAGACCTTGCTTTTAGAAGGATTTGCCTAGGCATGACATATATGGTTTAGCCAAAGAAGAGAAAAATGATGTTATTTCTAAATGACTCTGTGTGAGTAATCATTTTTTCTTGTTTAACATGATGATTGTTTAGCGATCTGACTTCCATGTACTTGGGGATTGATATGATGTCCTTTGCTTCTCTAATTCACTCATACACTTACTCCAAAAATAAGTGATTCCTTATTATGTTTCCAGTACATATCTAGAGAATAGACTTATAAAAATATATTTGTAGTTTCTGCTTTCCTTCAAGGGCTTCACCATCTAGTGAATATATAATCAAATATCATTGTTTATTAAGTATATAATCTGCACAAACAATTTTCTTCCTATATATATCATTTTGATCCTCCAAAAATTCATTTAATTATCAGTCCACTTCTTTTTTTAAATACTAGAAACAACAGTGTGAAAAATTCCTCTTTAAAATAAGATATAATGAAGTTAAAATTCAAGTTCACATAATATATTGCTCCAAGTCATTTTTAAAAATGTATTATACTTGATGCCTTAAGTCACCAAGTTCAATAAATTGTAACTATTTTGTTAGTAATATATAAAACAAAATAAAATCTAAGGGAAATATATTAATAAGATACAATTACAAATTGTTTATCCACTCACATATTCCCTTCTATATCTTTACATTTAACATAGAACTAGAGGATTGGGGATTTAGCTCAGTGGTAGAGTGCTTGCCTAGCAAGCACAAGGCCCTGGGTCTGGTTCTCACCTCTGGAATAAAAAAAAATAGAACGAGAAAATAATTAAAACCCCTAACACAACTTCCTACAACCCTGTGATCAATGTTTGGAAATGGAATTTTCGAGATGAAAAGTGAAAAAAAAAGTGAAAGTATGTGACCCTGCTAGTAGATGCTTGAAAAAACATGTATACTTAGGTTGATGTTCTACAATATAAACCTGACTTATCCCTACAACTAGATGGTTTGTGCTTTTGGCCAAACAGAACAGGAAAATTAACAGATGAGCTCAAGGTCTTACACACTTTTTTTCGTAAATTTGCTTGAAATCATAGTTTTGATAATTATCATCTTAACCAAAGGCAGCATTAGGCTTACATACTCACAAGCGCCTTGTTGTCACCTTTTGTTAACTAACTGTATTTTATTTCATACAAGAGTAAGAATAAGTAACTGCTATTGAGGTGGTTTTAAGGGTTTGTAGTGCCATTACAGCTCATAATTTGTAAGTGTTTTTAAACTTTTTTATAGGAAACATGGTCAAAGCATGTACTCTGTCTTAATTTTTCTCATCTGATCACATATTGGATTACCCATTTCAACATTAGCTGCAATAGCTGTAAATGATTGGAATGATCCCTATCCCACTGAGGAGAAAATCATGTACAGAATTACTCAGCTACAGTAATATATTTGTAGCAGCAGCAAAAGTTTCAAATACCTTATATTTTTCAAGGAAAAGTTGACTATACAGACTATGGCAAACAATTAAAGCAGCAGCAGCAATGTTTCTGACTCTTGAGTCTCTGCTGATCTTCAATTCCCTGAGAGCGGCACAGCATATAACTTCTCTCTTTCCAGGTTACTGACAGAAGCCTGGTTGTTTCTAGTATGTTGTGCAACTGCTGTTATTTCCTGTTTGTTATGACAACTCTACAAAACTGGACTACTAGTGTATTCATGAAATACTTTCTATTGGAACAGACTGCCTCTGCTAAACTGTGAACTGATATTCTGCTTTCCAGACAACACAGATGGGAGTTGCTCCAGTGAACCTTTCTTTCTTTTTTTTTTTTCTTTTTTCTTTTTCTTTGGAGCTGGGGACCGAACCCAGGGCCTTGTGCTCGCTAGGCAAGTGCTCTACTGCTGAGCTAAATCCCCAACCCCTCCAGTGAACCTTTCTAAGCAGGGCCACCAGCACACCCATCAAAGCCCCCCATTCTTTCTTTTGCCTTGTGTGGGTGGAGGGCTAAAAAGGAGGGTAAAGCTTTTAAGAGTCATCATCAAACATAGATATGTGGAAAAAAATAAAGTATAATTTGAAGAGTTATCAGCTGTGGGCTTTCATTGGAGTGGAATATTACTCAGGCATTTGATGTATGCTGCATGGCAGGACCCTGAGGATACCAAGTTACTACAAAATGGCTGGGATTCTCTGGTTCTGTATGTATCAGTGAATATAAAATTATCATAAGTAGTGGCAAGAAACAGGAGGTTTGAGGTCTGGTGGAGGGAGAACAAAGATGGTTACTGTGTGCAAAATCCATGGCATCTCAGCTTCATAAATTCAAATAAAGCTGGGTTAGAGAGGGAGTGACAGACACACACCAGACATGCTGTGCACTATACCAATAATAGTAAAGAGCTAACTTTTCTGCTGTATATATTTTGATTTCAAACCAAACCAAAGAAAACAAACAAACAAACGAAAAAAAAAAAAAACCCAAAGAACTATGAGTGTGAATAAAGATTCACTGGAAGAACTTTGTCGGAGGCTCTCAATATTCAACACTAAATAAATAATCTAAAATGAATGATGACCCACTCACTCATGGAGCTGGGCACAAAGTAAACTTGGCGATAATATTTTGAAACAGCATTGAATCCCATGGTAAGTGTTCATTGTGCAATATGTTGAAAATATTTGCACGCTATTTTTTTTTCAGTCGGTACAAGTTTTTAGTCATTTGCGTGAACATTCAGCTTCCTGAGGTCCAGGCTCTCTAACCATTGTATTCCTGCTGCAAGGACAGCACTGACAGCAGTGAATCATAATGAGCTCTTGTCAAGTTAAAGGAGAAGGAATTGAAGGACTAAACTACAAATCAAAGAGTTCACAGGTAGGGATCCATGGCTCAAGCCATATATATAGAAGAGGATGGCATTGTCTGGCATCAATAGGAGGAAATGCCTTGTCCTATAAAGTCTGGTTTTTCTAGTGTAGGGGATGCCAGAATGTTGAGGTGTGAATATGCAGGCAGGATTGGTAGCAAACTCAACGAAGCAGGGGGAGGGTGGATGGAAGCGACGGGAACCAGAAAAGGGTATAAAATTTGAAATGTAAATATATAAAATATTCAATTAAAAAAGAAGGAAATGAGGTAGAAAGTTACAGGAGGCTTAACTCAAAAGAGTGAGAGAGCTTCTAGATGATGGTATAAGTCAAAGATTAAAGCATTTTAGTTATGTATGAAAGGCAAGGGTCAGGAGACTATAGCATTTTATGTTTTTCAAGAAAAATCATTGAAATAATAGTTCCATTTCTTATATGAACACAGAAATTTTGCAGCCATCTTTGTTTGATGGGGCCTGTTGTACCTCCCCTTGATCAGAGGGGTCTCCTCCAACAAATTTTGGAGGAGAATTGGAAAGACTGGAGAACTGTAAGATAGGGAATGAACATTTGAAACTCCTTTGGAAACTTTGTGGGACAAAAAGCTGATCACACAAAAGACTGGGCAATTCTGAGACCTCAGGGAAGGAGAGACTGCCAATTCTGCCCACCTGGGCCCACATCCCTTGCCACAGACGAAACTGCAGAGTGTGTCTGAACACATGAATATAGGAGCAGTCAAGCTACAGGATTCCTGCAGTCCAAACTGCACCTGGATCTGAATTGGTCCAAAAAGCATTCTACACCCAAATCTCTTGTGGGGTGGGGAAGACTTATACCATCAGAGGGGCAGAAACCCCTGAAAACTCTTCTCACATTCCTGACTCAAGAAAAAACCACCTAATTCCATCTGGGCCTTCTGTTCAAAGGGACCTCGGAACAGTAGGGGCAGGACATTTCTGATTGCGGCTCTCATAGAAACCTGAAAGTCAACCCGAGGAGCGACATCAGACCTGAGACCAGAGGTGAATCAAACTTTTCTGCTCTAAGTGACCTGACTGGTGGACTCAAGACAGGCAAAGGAAGAAATCCTCTGGGACCAGGAACTTCCGGTTTCTAGCTGGCTCCTGAACCTCGTGATCCCAGCCCAGAGCTCCCTGCTCTTAGATGCAGAGACAGAATGCTGATCACCCAGCAGTGTGGACAGTACTGAGCCTACAAGAAACCGAGACTTCCAGGTCTGCCCACCGTTATACACATCTCTGGCCCAAGACAAAACAACATAGTGCTTCTGGACCCAGGAATATAGCGGAGTAAAACTGCAGGACCACTATGTTCCAGACTGTGCCTGGATCCGAATTGACCTCATCAAACAGCTCCCTGCACCCAAAAGCTGATGGTGGGGGAAATAGAACACTCCTGGGAAACCAGAGGAGACAATTCTCTGCCCAGATTCCTGACTCAACAGGAAAACACCTTGTGACATCTGTGCATCCCCCCCTCCCACAGAGGAACATAGGAGACGTAGGTGCAGGTCCTTCTGATTCCTACCCACAGGGACAGCTGAAAGCCAGTGGACAGGAAAACTATCCACCTGAAAAGAGAAAACTCTGTTCCCATAACAGGGATCTACATACATAAAAGAAACCTTACTAAATCTCAAAGCACACACTGCACCGAAAACAATAAGAGTAGGAGATTTCAACTCCCCACTCTCATCAATGGACAGGTCATGGAAAACAGAAACTAAACAGAGATGTAGACAGACTAAGAGATGTCATGAACCAAATGGACTTAAGAGATAATTATAGAAGATTCTATCCTAAATCAAATGGATATATATTCGTCTCACCACCTCATGGCACTTTCTCCAAAATTGGCCATATAATTGGTCATAAAACAGGCCTCAACAGATACAGAAAGATAGAAATAATCCCATGCATCATATCAGTCCACCACGGGATAAAGCTGGTCTTCAATGACAATAAGGGAAGAACGCCCACATATACGTGGAAGTTAAACAATGCTCTACTCAGTGATAACCTGGTAAAGGAAAAAAAAAATAAAGAAATTACAGACTTCTTAGAATTTAATGAAAATGAAGGTACAACGTACCCAAATTTATGGGACACAATGAAACCTGTGCTAAGGGGAAAACTCATAGTGCTGAGTGCCTGCAGAAAGAAACAGGAAAGAGAATATGTCAGCATCTTGATAGCACACCTAAAAAGTCTAGAACAAAAAGAAGGAAATACACCCAGGAAGAGTAAAAGGCAAGAAATGATCAAACTCAGAGCTGAAATCAACCAAGTAGAATCAAAGATAATCATAGAAAGAATCAACAGAACCAAAGGTTGGTTCTTTGAAAAATCAACAAGATAGATAAACCCTTAGCCAGACTAACGAGAGGACACAGAGAGTGTGTCCAAATTAACAAAGTCAGAAATGAAAAGGGAGACATAACTACAAAATCAGAGGAAATAAAAAAAAAACATCAGATCTTACTACAAAAGCCTATATTCAACAAAATTTTAAAATCTGCAGGAAATGGACAATTTCCTAGACAGATATCAGGTGCCAAAATTAAATCAGGAACAGATAAACCTTTTAAACATCCCCATAACTCCTAAAGAAATAGAGGCAGTCATTAAAGGTCTCCCAAATGAAAAAAGTCTGGGTCGAGATGTTTTTAGTGCAGAATTTCTTATTCATAATAGCCAGAAGCTGGAAAGAACCCAAATGCCCTTCAACGTAGGAATGAATGCAGAAATGTGGTACGTCTACCCAAAGGAATATTACTCAACTATCAAGAGCAATGACTTTATGAAGTTCATAAGCAAATGGATGGAATGGAAAATATCATCCTGAGTGAGGTAAACCAATGACAGAAAAACACATAAGGTATGCACTCATTGATAAATGGCTATTAGTCCACATTGTCGAATTACCCTAGATGCACAGAACACATGAAACTTAAGACAGATGATCAAAATGTGAATGCTTCAGTCCTTCTTTAAAAGGGGAACAAGAATGCCCTTGGGAGTTAATAGGGAGGCAAAGATTAGAACAGAGGTTGTAGGAATGCCCATTCAGAGCCTGAGCCACATGTGGCCCATACATATTCAGCCACCAAACTAGATACGTGGATGAAGTAAAGAGCTGCTTGCCGACAGGAGTCGGATGTAGATATCTCCTGAGAGACACAGCCAGAATACAGCAAATACATAGGCAAATGCCAGGAGCAAACCACTGAAGGAATCAGAGAAAGGACTGGAAGGGGATCTGGACCCCATTTGAACAACAATGCCAACCAACCAGAGCTTCCAGGGACTAAGCCACTACCCAAAGACTATACATGGTCTGACCTGGGCTCCAACCACATAGGTAGCAATGAATATGTTAGTAAGAGCACCAGTGGAAGGGGAAGCCCTTGGTCCTGCCAAGCCTGAACCCCCAGTGAACTTGATTGTTGGAGGGAGGGCTGTAATGTGGGGAGGATGAGGAAAAGAACACCCAAAGAAGGGGACAGGGTAGGGTTAGGGGGATGTTGGTCTGGAAACCGGGAAGGGGAATAACAGTCGAAATGTAAATAAGAAATACTCAAGTTAAAGAATGTAATCAGATAAACCCATACCGATTTTCACTTCTTCATAATTTCAAGAAGAACCTGAAAGAGAAATTATAATATTCCAGAGGCAAAAACAGGAATTTAAGTTAGCCAGCATAGGGCTGGGGATTTAGCTCAGTGGTTAGTGCGCTTACCTAGGAAGCGCAATGCCCTGGGTTCGGTCCCCAGCTCCGAAAAAAAAAAAAAGAACCAAAAAAAAAAAAAAGTAAATTAGCCAGCATAAATATGTT
This sequence comes from Rattus norvegicus, assembly GCF_021556685.1. Lineage (NCBI taxonomy): Eukaryota > Metazoa > Chordata > Mammalia > Rodentia > Muridae > Rattus > Rattus norvegicus. The sequence continues at coordinate 58,128,698 of NC_141555.1, read as the reverse complement.
TTTAAATTTTTTTTCTGTAATTTAATAATTCTGAGTATTCCTCTACAAATGATAAGACGGTTGTGTAATGTCTACCGATCCCGAAAGCCTGAAACACTGAAAAACTGTATTTCTCCCTAATGTGGGTCTTTGGTCAGCATCCATTTCATTGCCCATCTAAATTCTTTGTTTCTCAAGTAGATCAGAGGACTACGTGAGGATGTCACTCTCATGTAGAAGAACAAGGAACTTTCCGTACTTGCATTTATTTGCTCTTGTGAGCATGTAAATAAAACTTTCAGTTCCAACATCAAAACATGGCCGTCCAATGGGATCCCCGTGAAAAAAAAAATTTCTTCCTGCCATCAGTGAACTTTAGCACACTGGTAACAACACAGACAATAATATAAAGGAATAATCCTGGAATAATAATAATAATAATAATAATAATAATAATAATAATAACAATAATAATAATGCCCTCGAGGTATCACAGACTAAGGAAAGTAAATGTTGAGCCCTGTTTTTCAAGGGATATTGTATCCATGAAATCAAATTACCTCACACATAATAATCACTCACCCTGTCATGGCTTCAAGAGTGAGTTGAGAACCAGAGTGGCCTTTTCTTAGGAAAAGAGAAAGATCCATCAACCTTCCAAAAAGAAAACCAATCCAGACAGTCTGTGTGAGGATGGTTAGCTTATACATGACTAACACACACACACACACACACACACCACGCACACACATGCACACACACACATGCACACCGACACACAAGCACACAGACACACAAACACACACTCAGACACACACACAAACACACACAAACACATCTCTGATCTCTGTTTCTTAGAGTGTCCAGGTGCACACCAGTTGTGAAAGGATGAAGTGGGCCCAGGAAACTGTCAGTCAGCAGAATCTTGGTCTCCCTGCAAGTGAGTTAGGGGTTCCTCCAAGGAATTCAGTGTCACAGCTCTTTTCGAAGGTATTAGGTGATTTGCGGTGTGCATATATCTTACTCAGGGTGAAAAAGGGCTACACAAACCCTGGAGACCAGGACGTGGTTTTCGGGTGCATTTACATTGATGGAGACCTCTTTGGTTGACCTTCTTTAATCTCTGTCCCAGCCTCAGTCTGTGGTTCAGGGATCTCCGTTTGACCTCCTCAGAAATCGACTCCACTGAATGTGCCCCATCCCCACCCCTGAGGTCTTGCTTGCTCGAGTTCAAAGGATTTCAGTTTCGGACTCTACTTTCTCCACCAGATTAAATCCTCAGGAAGGTCGCCCTCTAGATGCCATGAATTAACCAGTCCATCGAATTCCTGCATTAACCTGTATGTCCCCTAATTCTGGCCGGTTCTCTCTGCACTGAGCTATCTCTCCGTCATCCCCACCGACCCTCTGCTCCTGTCCTCAGTCGCCCTCAAACACTCACAGAATCTGTTCCAGATTTCCTTTCAGAGAGGTCGATGCTTTCCCCCTCACGGGCGTTCTTGTTTCCTATGTCCTCTCTGCATTTGTAGATTGTAGATGGAATAAGATTTATCGCACAGCTGATACCATGCATAGGTAAACGCCAGCCATGTTTGTGTCTCTAGGTCTCAGTTCCCTCTCGAGCTGTTTTTTTTTTTTTTTGTTTTTTTGTTTTTTTTTTTTTTTTACAGTTTCATATATTTTCTCTTAAGGTTCACGATGTCATGCCACATGCAATGATGTCAATTCTAGACCTCATTATGTGATGTCCCCGCCCCCATGATGTCATGCCCCACCCCATGATGTCATGCCCCACCCCAATGATGTCACACCCTGATCCTGTTAGGTCATGTTCCCGGTCCCCACCTTGCCAGAATGATTGTATCTATTTATCAGGTAACATTCTGAATGCTGACCTGGCACCATACTCCTCCAGGCTCCCACCATTTACAGTCCCTCCTTCTAACCTCTCCCCTTCTTCTCTGAGAGAGTGGAGGACCCCTCTGGGTACACCCTCTCCCCTGGCACATCAAGTCTCTGCAGGACTAGATTCATCGTCTCCTACCAGCTCTTGAAAACGTAGCCCGGGTAGGAGAACAGGATCCACAGACAGGTGACGGGTTTAATGAACCCACGTGAAGACCATTTTGCAACTCTGCCTCTCTCAGTCCTTCCCTCAGCTTTTCAGTGAGACTCACTGAGCTCCATCTGATATCAAGCCCTGTGCCTCTGCTTCTGTGTCAGTCGGCTGCTTGGTGGAGCATTGCAGAGGACAATAACGCTACCCTCCCATCTGCAAACACAAGAAAGGACCGTGAATAATGTCAGTTTTGCTGATTGCCCAGGGGAAAAGTCTCACATCCGGCCACTTATCCTTTGGCCATTCCCTCATTTCCTATTCCATCTCTGTTCCTGTGTTTCTTATAGAGGGGGCAATTTCTGGGTCAAAATTGTGGGGGTGGGTTTGGGTACTTATCCATCCAACTTGGGTCCTCTGTGGCAACTGAAAGTGGCCATTTAAGAATCTGTATCCCCACTGTAACAAGTCTCAGCTAAAGTCACCGTCAAGGAAGCCAGGGTAGCCTCACAAATCACAGATTGCTGGCAAATCATACAGATAGTACCCACCCTGGACAGTCACTGAATCAGTATATTCACTTGGCCCTCTGCCCCTCTTGCCCGTCTCTACCAAGAAATGATCCTCAAACCCCATTTCCCTTCCCATCCCCTCAGCCACTCAATTCTTTCCTTCCATCTGCCTCCTGTCATTATTTTATTCATTATTCTGAGTGAAATTCAAGCATTTTCTTAGGTCTTTCTTCGTGCTTAGCCTCTTTGGTTCCATAGATCATAGTGTGTGAATTCTGTACTTTATGGCTAATACCCTCTTTTAAGTGAATGTGTACATGTTATTTTGGGTCTCAGTTACCTCATTCAGGACAATACTTTCTCATTCCATCTACTTGACTGTATCTTCTCAATGTCCTTATTTTTCATATGTGTGTAGTATACCATTGTGTAAATGAACCACATTATCTGTAGCCATTATTTGTTTTAGGGGCATCTGGCTTATTTCTATTTTCTGTTCACTATGAAGAAATCCACTAGGAAAATGATGGAGTACATGTCCTTGTGGTATGGCAAAGGTCTTTTCAGATATAAGGCCAGGTGTAGTATAACTGGGTCTTTAGGAAGAATATTCCCATTTTCTCAGAATCCACTCGACAGATATGCTAAACATATATGGATTTGCTCTTCCCCCAGCAAATTCTATTTGTATCCTGATATTTATCTGCTTCCTCAAAAGAGGTTTCCCCCGGACAAGGCCTCTATCATAGACTCAGGTAATCGCATATTAACCTTCTTCCCATTTTACATGGTCAGTAAATGCTAGAGCCTATTACTGATAGCCAGAGGGGAAAGTTGGTACTGGAGGTTTGACTGTCGGGATATGTAGAAATGCAGAAGAGAGTAAGAGGAGAAGCGAGAAGGCTGAAGAAAAAGAGGAGGAAGTAATGATGGAAACAATCCATATGGCCTGGAGAAAGCACATGTAGCAAGGGGTTTTATGGTTTGGGAATAAGTTATGATAACGTTAGATCTACCCAATACACGTTTATAGATTATAATTATAATAACCAGATTGTGTGTTTTCTTTATGGGCTCATTAGGTTTGGAAATTCCAACAAGCTTTCCTCAACAGTATTTCTGGATCAAATTTTCTGTTAATAGAGATCTCCTCTTGTATGGGCTCTAACCATTGCTCCATAGTCCAGTAGACACAGCTGTTTTTTTCCTCAGTCATGTCTCTTGTATTTTCTATGGACATCTGTGTCTTCAGTGTTCCAGGCCCAGTGTTCCTTTTTCTCAAGGTCTTCAATGATCTCACCAAGAGGAGTTTCAGTTTTCTCAACTCGTTACATCTAGTTGACCGCAGCTTCACAATGTCCTTATTTTTCATAGGTGCATAGTATACCATTCCAAATATTTCCTGATAACAGTGAACCATGGTGAGCAGGGTAAATTTTCCCAAGGAAACTTAAAACATTCAATCTCTAAATCTACATCTCCTCATCCCATGATGCTTGGGTTGACTGAATGGCCATGGCATGAGCAGATTGTTCTAAGGGACATCAAAGCCATTTCCTTCTCCAGTAATGGCTGCCATCCCTCTGTCAGAGATTTTTCCCCTGGTTATTTTCAGTGACTGATGTGATTTAGAAATTGTGAAAACATCTGCATGCTAGAAAGCCAGAGATGTTTCAGGTTGACCTTTCTTCCACAGCCAGGTGCCCTTCACCAGAGGAATGGATACAGAAATGGCCTATATTCACACAATGGACTACTACTCAGCTATCAAAAACAATGAGTGCATGAAATTCATAGGGAAGTGGATGGAACTAGAAAATATCATCCTGAATGAGGTTACCCAATCACAGAAAAACACACAAAGTTTGCACTCATTGATAACTGGATATCAGCCCAAATTTTCTTATTAACTATGATACAATGCACAGACCACATGAAACTCAAGACAGAGGACCAAAATTCAGATGTTTCAGTCCTTCCTTAAAATGGTAAATAAAATATCCATAAGAGGGGTAGGGAGGCATTGTTTTTCAGAGACTGAAGGAATGGCCATTCAGAGTCTGCTGGACATGTGGCGCGCACACACACACACACACACACACACACACACACACGCATGCACACACACACACGCACGCACGCACACACACACACACACACACACACACACACACACACATATATATATATATATATATATATATATATATATATATATGCACCAAAACTATTTTGAATAAGAATTTGGGAGTTTATCATTTGAAGTCGGTACAAAATATTTACACTGTTATATTGACTTTGTAGCTGGGCCAACTGTGTTGACAAAATCATTGCAATAAATGGAATTATAAAACAGAATTTTTGAGTACACATTAAGGAATATTTATAAAGTCCCCTATCAAGGAATGTACAATAAGAATGTGAAATACAATATTCATTCAATTAAATATTTGTAGGGAGAATACTGGCCTTTGGGAAACAGAGAAAACCTAGAAAATTGAACTATATGTTCACAGGGATGAACTTGGGAATTAATTATTATCTAGAAGAATCTCCTCCAATCCATATTTCTAAATCTTTTCTACCCATGCCAAACCCTGACTACCTTTCTCCATTCAGAACATGTAACCACTAATGAAGCAAGAGATTTCTCTAGCTTTAAAGAGATGGAGTATGTAAAGGTTTCCACTGTGTCACAGGAGACATACCTGGAAAGGGCACTCCAAATCTGATCAGTGTAAGGAAAACTGTTTAGGTATTAGGCCATGGCAGGTCTCAGTGACGTCATCATTAGTCCCTCCCTGAAATATCTCTTGTAACCTGGAGGTCCCTGTCTTCTTCTGTGATGTCACAAGTGTTGTCCTGCCTGCAACTGCCTCTCAGATATTCCTGCAGTACCTCTGGGGTATACTAATTGGCCTCTAATTCAAATAAACAGGGAGGAAGAATAAAGAGGATGAAGATATCAGTGATGGGGAAAAGAATGCTGGACTTCTGTCTTGGTATAACAAAAAAGGAAGAAATATGTGATACTTGGGATAGCACAAGAGACCTTAGTAGTGATTGAGTGGGATCTCTGAAGAGATAGCCTTGATTTGACACTACCACATATGGGAATAAGGAGCTTGGAGCCTCTCAGAAACATATGGACTTCCCTGTTGTTTGGTTCCTGTAAGTCAGAGAATTTATATCATTAATTCTTTATTCCAAAAGCCAAGTGTTCAGCAGGGCATAGTTGTTTCCTGAGAGCTCATGGCCTTTCTTCTTTTGGTCAAGAAGAAAAAGGAAATAAGGAAGAAGGGAAAGACAAGTATTGTGTCATCCCCTCAAAGTAAACTCCTCCATTCTTTGGATTCATATAGTGCAGTTTGTGTCTGGCACCATTATCTGGGAGAGAGAAGTGATTCTAGTTGAGATTTCATTATCTCTGGCATTCCACTAGTATTATTTTTTCTATCATTCCCTGAAAACGACCTTTAGATTTCTGAGTCAATAGCTGTGATTACATGGCAGTTATCTTCTCTTTTAATTCTTTCATTTTTTAATTTTTAAGCAAATTTTATTCATTTTTTCTAATTGGATATTTTATATGTACATTTCCAATCTTATTTCCCCTCCCAATTTCCTGACCATAAGATCCCAAACTGGTACCCCGCCTCTTCTACAACCCCCATTACTGTCTGTTTTCAGTTCACTGATTTGCCACTAGAATGCACTTCTGTATTTGATATGCTCTAGCTGTGTCACACATGGAAGATCTATATACAGTTCCTGTCAGCATGCACTTCTAAGCTTCATCAATCTTATCTATTTTGGTGACTGATGTATATGTATTTCTGCCACATGTACGGCATGATCTGAATGGGATTCCGTCAGTCTCTGCTCTAAATTCATAGATAGTATTGTTCCACCTTTTAAAAAGGAGTGAAGCATGAACATTTTGTGTGTTCTTTTCTTGAGCTTCCAGTTGTCTGTGGACTGCATCTTGGGTAACTTGAGCTTTTTTGCCAATATTCACTTTCGATGGTTTCATACCATATGTGTTTTTCTGTAATTGGGTTACCTCAATCAGTGTGATATTTTCTAGTTCATTCCATTTGTCTCTGCCTTTTTTGAGTTCATTGGTTTTGATAACCTAGTATTACACCATTGTGTAGATGTACCATATTTTCTGTATCCATTCCTCTGATGAATTCCATTAGCGTTTCTTCTTGCTCCTGGGTATTATAATAAGGCAGCTATGAACATATTTGAGGATATGTCTTTTTTGCATGTTGGAGCATCTTTTGGTTATATACCCAGGAGAGGTATATCTGGGTCCTCAAGTAATGAAATTTCCAATTTTCTGAAGAATCTCCAGACTGATTTCCAGAGTGGTTTAACCAGTTCGTTATGCCACCAACAAAGATGGAGCTTTCCTCTTACTTGACATTCTTATCAACATCTGTTCTCTCCTGAGTTTTTATTTTAGCCATTCTTACATGTGTGAGGTGGAATCTCAGGGTTGTTTTCATTTACATTTCCTTGATGACTAAATATGATTAACATTTATTTAGATGCTTCTCAGATATTTGATATTCCTCAGTTGAGAAATCTTTACTTAGTTCTGTACCACAATTTTAATAGGGTTATTTGTCTCTCTTAAGCGTAATTTCTTGAGTTCTTTGTATGTACTAGGTAATAGCCCTCTGTCAGATGTAGGATTGGTGTAGACCTTTTCCCAATCTGTTTCCTTCTGTTTTGTCCTAATGACAGTGTCTTTGGCAGACAGTTTTCTACTATATTGAAGAAATATCAATTAGTGAAATAGAAGAGGGACTGGTTCCTTCCTGACTTCTGTACGTGTCCTGAACAGTAATTGGGGGAAATAAACAACCATGTTCTATTCCTATAAGGCATGTCTATCTACACTCGTAGGTCTAGAGAGACTTAGCAGTGATCCTGGGCATATGCACATCAACTTTATGCTGACATAGTTTGTAGTTTTCATCCTGGCTTCTGTAACTACAGCCAAAGATGTTCTGAAGACAAATTACACCCAGTACAGATGTGGATATGCTTGAGGAGACTGTCTCCTTGGTTTTCTGAAGCATAGCTAAGGTAGACATAGGAAAACAGAACTCCCTGCTCAACTGATCTCTGGGAATGCTGACATTCTGGCTTCATCTCCTTATATGTTCTTGAATATCCTTTGGTGTTCTAGCATTGCACTGCAATGAAATACTATGCTGGAGAGGTGTGGGAAACACCTGAACTCTTCCATTAGAGATCAGCAAGATGAGCTGTATTTGCATTCAATTGATTGTGTACGTTTCTTGTCTTTGTTTGACAATGCAGTTCTGATGTCTCCTACTTCATTTTTCATGTGTCCAAGTTGTGGGAAAGCACACCTCACAATTGCTTCCCATCCTCCTTCCTAGTGTCTTAGATTTTAGTGTAACCCTTCATATTTTATATTATCGATACACTATCCTAACTTTTTTTAACATACACATCTCTATTATCCCTGCACACTGTGTGTGTCTGTTTGTGTCTGTGTGTGTCTGTGTGTATCTGTGTACCTTTTGTGTCTATGTGTATGTGTTTGTGTCCTTAAATGGTTAGTTTGTATGCAATTTACAGAAACCATTTTCACTGAAAGAAGTCTCTGTAAAAAATCTATAAACTGTGGATGGGGCATAATCCAAATGGTCTCCCACAATGTGGCCTTCTAGAAAGATTAGCATTATCTGTAATAAAAGAATACGCTTGACAAGTAAGGGCAGTGTGACAGGAACTGGATGTAGATTTCACCTGAGAGACACAGCCAGAATACAGCAAATACATAGGGGAATGCCAGCAGCAAACCATTGAACTGAGAACGGGACCCCCGTTGAAGGAAACAGAGACAGGACTGGAAGTACTTGAAGGGGCTTGAGAACCCATATGAACAACAATGCCAAGGAACTAGAGGTTCCAGGGACTAAGCCAGTCCCTAAAGATTATACATGGACTGATCGTGGGCTCCAACCTCATAGGGAACAATGAATAGCCTAGTAGGAGCACCAGTGGAAGGGCAATCCCTTGGTCCTGCTAACATTGAATCCCCAGTGAATGTGATTTTTGGGGCAAGGGCGGTAATGGGGGGAGGATGGGGATGGGAACAACCATATACAATGGGCTTAGGGGTTAGAGAGTGGGGTTAGGGAGATGTTGGCCCAGAAACCGGGAAAGGCAATAACAATTGAAATGTAAATAAGACATACTCAAGTTAATAAAGAAAAAGAAAAAGAATATGCTTCAAAGCAAAACTTGGAGGAAATACCCTGACATGTCTACATTATAGCTGTGAACTGTGACATTGTTTTCGTGGCTTCTGTAGTCAGGCATGTGGCCTTTGAAGCCAAGCTGCATCCTGTGGATCTGTAAATAATCTGAGAGAGACTTTCAACTCGGACACATAAAGCATGTGAAATGCATGAAAAGACAGGTGCAGCCATTGTGACACTGCCATCCCAATGGATAAATGGAACTGTTGACAATCACAGAGTGGGATTCTCATGTCTGAAGTTTGACACCCAGCTAGGAATATGTAACCTGTCAGTTCAGTTCCTGAGAACCATCCAAAGGCCAAGGGTAGGCTCAGATGAAGTACTGATTAAGATAGGTGCTGTTCCTTGTGAGCTGCATGTGAGGGTATGTGGAAGACCACTCAGCCTCTTGTGACATGGGAGATCAGAGTAATGAGAAACAGACAAAGGGGACAATTCTGTGTTTTGTTTTGTTTTGTTTTTAGGGGGGCCACCATAACTACGTTTTCCAGGCTAAGGATTTGCTCATGGAAATGTAGTGTCTCACATTGGTAAAGGCCAAGCTGTATGAAGCCTCAATATCAAAACTGGTCCAAGGTTCTTTCTTAGTTACTGGGATTTACAGGTAGTCCTTCATACCTTGTCTTCTAGATTCACAAATTCTTTTCTGGCTTCATGTACATAAGGCATATTCTTTCATTCTCTGTGTGTGTGTGTTTCTCTCTGCGTCTCTGTCATATTTTTTCCTCTATCCTAGAACAGTCTTTACTAATGATAACATATTTCTTGCCAGTTTAAGCACTTCCTTATCTTATAAACCCTAGTGTGTTCTGAATTAGGTGTCCTCTGGAGAACCACAATTAGAAATAGAGCTGACATCCAACTGTACTAGACTAGAACTTAAACACCTGTGAAGATGCAGAATATTCAACAACTCCCAACAAGCTTAGGGCCCAATAAGCATGTATGGAAGGTAAATTTTCAGAGATCCAAGAAGTGCATGGCAGGCTGACCATGGGCTTGCTTCTCTTTGCTGGAACTGCCAGGATCATGACAAAAGTTACATGGGGCTTTAATAAACATGTATAGTTTAATAATACCTAGACTCTACACTTACTTTACCATTCCCTGTCTGTAGGTTTCTAATGGATGATGTCCATAAATGTAGTAGTGACACCCTTTCAGGAGTATAGACGTTGTCACATGTGGCACCCAACAGAAGAATTTGATTTTTCTTCCCTGGTTGAAGCTCCTTATCATTGATCTACATATTTGTCCCCATGACTGAAGCTTTGTTTTAGTGTGTGTGTGTGTGTGTGTGTGTGTGTGTGTTTGTGTGTGTCTGTCTGTCTGTCTGTCTGTCTTTGTCTCTGTCTGTCTCTTTCCTTCATATAATAACTCTCCATAGTATAGCATGACTTCTTAATTGCTCATTCCAGGTTGACCCACCATGCTTTCTCTGACTGTTTTTGAGGTCTCAAATTGCACCTATGTTAACCAATGCACCTGCAGCCTGACCTGTGAACTGCTGCTCACATCATAAACAGCCCCATGTCTAAAACATGTTATTTTTGAGGCTCTGAACAATGTTATTGTCCAAATTTACACAATTATTCCTAGTTTTTTACTCCCCCACCCAAACTGTACTACTCTGTGGATCTTTCCAAAGTCTTTGGTTACTTGTATTTATCTACGTGCCAACACTACAAAGAAGGCATAATCCCAACTCTCCAGCATTAGTTAGGAGGAGCAATGGATGAGGAAATTGGAAAAAATGATCATTTAGCTCCAGAAGATGTCCTCTTAGAGGGATTAACTGTGTAGAAGCGTTGCATCAACGAAAATCATCCTGACCTAAGTTCTCAACTTCCTTTCTTCCTTGTCATTTTCAGCCTGCAACATAAGGTGGGGAAGACAAATTCTGGGCTTTGTTTGAAAATTTAGGCTTCAATATCTGTACATGATGGTGGGAAAGAATTCAATAAATCAGTCATATCTCCATTTTAGAAGGGAGAGTGATGGAAAGTCTTCGCTTGTGTCTCAGGCAAAGGTACTGGAAAGGGCAACTTGGCTTGTTGATTTGGAGAAGATCTAGTTAATGGGTAGTTATGTGATGTTGAAGGGGACACTCCTCTGGATACACTATTGTATACCTGAAATTCCGTGGTATTCTCTGTGATATTACTAGTGTTATGGAAACAGAAGCTGCCCTTGTGGTATTTAGTTAGTGCATATTGGTTTACACACAGACATATTTTTTAGGATTATCAAGATATTTACAGGGAAAACAGAATGCATGGTGAGATGAGAGAGAGACAAAAAAATTAGGTCTTTCTTGTTATAAAAGTGCAAAATAAATAATCTGGTGTAAAGCAGAGAGAGTAAGCCCTGAGCCACTGCTGGGGAGCTTCCTCGAGAAGCTGTGCTTGGGTCAGACCTCTTAGGAGCAGGACTTATGGTCTGAAACCTCTAGATTCTAAAAGAAGGGACCAAGAGTCAAGAATATCTGATGGATGTTGGGCAGACCACCAGTAATTGACAAGCATGCTGTTGGTTTGCTATGAGTTCCTTATTTTCACTCCGAATGAGAAAGATATCCAATAGGAGCCACATAGATAAAGCTTCACCACTCAGGGTAGAGTATTGGACTTCATCTTCACAGGATTCCTGCACATGTCATTGACATGTTGTGATAATAAGAGAGAGATACTGCCCCGGACATGTATCAAAATCTCAGACTCATTTTTCTTGAACATACATGTTTAGGGCTTTGTGGTCCTAAGCAGTATGGACTACAGAACTTACCTGCATATGTCTAGGAATCATGGTTTTAGGTAGGAGAGTAGCTAATAGGTCCATCTTGAAAAGAGCTTTCTTACTCTTTCAGTGCTTCAAAGTGTCTGTAGAGTTCCCCTTTCCTCATGCTTTGTTGGGGGACAAAGCATGGTCTCTCCTGTGACTGGGCCATTAATATGCATGTTCCCTTGTGTTTATCTACTGGGTTTGCTGGGAAGGCATCATGCCAACCTTCCACCATCAGTGAGAAAGTACAGCACATTAAGAAGTTGGAGAAACTGACTATTGAGCTCGAGAAGAAAACCTGTGAGTTGGGTAACTTCCAGGAATACTGACCCATTGCATCCACAGAATTTCAACAAAAGATAGTCATTACATTCAGTCATTTGTTGACCGTCTTGACCCCTCTGTGTTAACCCCAGTATTCTCACATCAGAAGCAACTGCAACGCCAGCATCCTTATGCACAAACTCATTTTTCTGATGTGCCTCTCAAAAGCAGAACTTGAAGGTAGGGTAGGAGTGTAATGGGAAGCTATTTTATTTCCAGAAAAGAAGAAGGTGTGTTTGAATAACAGTCGAGATATGGCAAGCAATGTGTGAGCTCTCATCCTGGATTTTAATAGAAAAAGAATGGATTTTCTGTCCTCAGAGGAACACAGAAAGCTGGTAAGCTACAGAAGCATAGTAACTTAGACTTAGATAAGAAAACTTTTGATTTTTATTTATTTTAAAGATTTATTTTATTTTATTTTTAAGAGTATACTGTACTTGTCAGACACACCAGAAGAGGGCATCAAATGACATTATAGATGATTGTATGCCATGATGTGTACACTTGGAATTGAACTCATGACCTTTGGAAAAAACAGGCAATACTCTTAATTGCTGAATAATCTTCCCAGCCTAAACTATTTCTCCTTCCTCTTCTTCCTCTTCTTCTTCTTCTTCTTCTTCTTCTTCTTCTTCTTCTTCTTCTTCTTCTTCTTCTTCTTCTTCTTCTTCTCCTCCTCCTCCTCCTCCTCCTCCTCCTCCTCCTCCTCCTCCTTCTCCTCCTCCTCCTCCTTCTTCTTCTTCTCCTCCTCCTCCTTCTTCTTCTTCTCCTCCTCCTCCTCTTTCTTCTTCTTCTTCTTCTTCTTCTTATTATTATTATTATTATTATTATTATTGTTACTATTATTATTATTAAGCAACCCCAAGTAGAACAAAATTAACCCTCCTCCAGTGCTCTTCCCCTTCCTGTTTCAAGAACTTACAATAAGGAAAGTCACAATAATATCTGCCCCTCTACCTCAGCACTAAATAAAGAAAAATTTTACTTTTCCTTAGCTATGGAAATTTTCTTGTTGACTGGGCTCATAGCTTCAGACTTGAAGTTAGGCATACTATGGACAATGTAGATCCTTTTGGAAGAAGCTGCTACGTTGGAGGAACTGGGTAACAGTGAGCAATTGTAAGATGTTGGTCCACGACCTGATGCCTTGCTGAGAAAAATGTCTCCTCTTCTCAGCCTGAAAACTGGGCAAGCTGGGTAAACAGGCATAGCTAAAAAGCCAGTCCAGTTTATACAGGGTATAAAGGGAGAGCATTTCATTGACTAAGTTGAATATAAACACTGTCCACTATTTTCTTATCACATGAAAGGAAACTTTGGTGGATTTTGACTATCCTCGGGTCCACAAAGATCACTTCTCACTATCATTGCCATTTTTCCCTGGTAGGACCCTTAAGAGAACTGAGAGAGTCAGAGAAAGACACAGACAACAATAATCTACATTGTAGAGATCAAGGCCATCTCATAAGAAACACTTCCTCATGGCTGTGAATTCAGCAGAGGGAAATTGCAACCAACGCTTGATAATGCAGCTGATATCTGGTATACAGACTCATTGACTAACCGTTCTATTGGAGAAAGGAAGCATCAAAAGTTAGCATGAGACCAAAAAAAAAATACTAAAATGAGTCAGAACTCTGATACATTTAGTAAGTGTTCCCAGTGTGGGTCACAAATAACATGAAGGATATATGTTTGAGCTAGAGTTACTCTGTTGGAGTCCTCACATTTCATATGTACTTGAAAATCTGTCACAGCAAACTATATTGATATCATATGCTAGTCGGAGAGACCATACCCAAAAGTATATAATTCCTTCTGAAATACAGTGTTGAAAATACTGCACATCACACATTTGTATGTAAGGCTAAAATTAATGTTCTACCTAGATAAAAGCATTCTCTCAATCCTTATCTAAGTAACTTGTTTTTTTTTTTCCGTTTGGAAAATGGCTGAGTATTCTTCAGTTCCAAACATGAACTGAAGTGACACTTCCTCAATCTGTACACATAGTGGACATCTGAGTAGTAATTGACATTTTTAGCCAGGCGGGTCTCCCCAAGGGTCTTTTAGGCAGGAATAAGCATGTATAGCCATATTTTAGCCAAGGGATTCATGTAGTAGCCTAAATATTACAGGATCCCTCTGTTGCAAATAATTTTCTTTTACACAGGTGAAGGAAGGTGTATCAAAGGCTCAGTATCAAACGTTGTAGATATTACACCATCTGTAGATGATAATATACCAAGGAGAATCCCTTAGGATTACACTGATTGATCTAGATACTCCCACATGATTCTAATACAGAACAAGAAATCACTTGGCTTGGAAACTTACAATAATATGGTGCTGCGGAGCTATGTGGAGTGTTAATAGATAATGAAAAACCACCTAAAAAGCACAGGCATATGTACAAGATGCTATTCAAAAATTATCCAGAGGCAGTTTGGCAACCTACTTTCAGCACAAAATGTTTGATTCTTCACTTCATAGATTCTGATCAGGTAAATTGAATATTGAGAAAGCTATATGAGAACTCACTTGGTTATAACATGACTGTACAACTAGGTAGTCTCAACAGACATGACAATCAGGAAGCATAGCCTGAACTTGCCAACAATGGATGAAGTGCATTTAGCTGATGAGGTCTGACCATGAAACTCAAATTTCCAAAATACCAGTTAGGTTTGAATTTGCAGAACAATAAATACTTAATGAGTTTTGGGGCAAAATTCTATTCTAAAGACTCCAAAAATTATTTATCAACCCGCTCTTAATCCCTATGGAGAGATTAATTGTAGAAATAATGAATTTAATCTGTACCCCAGAGGTATAAATAATTGGTGCAATTTGAAGTGATTTGATATGTTAAAGAAACCTGCAAAACAAAGGAGTTCAGGCTATCCTTGAACAGATTTGCTTCTAAAACATGTAGCACGAGTTACTGTGGAATGACCTAGACACATACATGCACATATCCTACAATTAATTGATTTGTTCTGTGCTGTGTGTGGTATGCCAGACTAATCCAAGGTAGGAAGTATATAATGCACAAGTATTTTAAACCCAATATCAATGAAAAGAAATCAGAATTCCTCTTGTGAATGTCATCCTAGATGAGTTAATCCAGATCAAAAAGGAAAAAATGAGTTATATATTCACTTTAATCTAAATGTTAATTCTCTAAACTGTGTATCTGTATGATCAGTTTTGTGTAAGTGTCTAGTATGAACCAGACCGTCCTTATTTTTAGAAGTGCAAGTGTACTTATGTATTGCTGAAAGACACAGTCAGGAACAGGAATATCAAATGTGAAGAGACAGGGAAAAGAGCAACAAGGAAGGGAATGTAGTACATACAGTTAAATTGAGAGACATTTGAGGTATTGAATGGAAAACTAATGGAGTAGAAAAATTTTTTTAAAATTTTTATCAAGTAATTAAACATTTGCTATAGTTACAAGGGCAGAAGATAAAATATTGAATGGGTTTATCTATGTGAAATTCAAATAATAAGTAAGTCACAACAATTTTGGATTTCAATTTTAGTAAACCTATGTTACAAATAATGACTGTAGTCATTAAGGAGAGATATTTTAACATCTCTGTTGGAAACATACATATCTTATATTATAAATATTGGAAGTGTAAAATAATCTATGTATTTGTTTACATTTCAAAGACATTTCCCAAACTCTTCTTTCTTTCTTGAATCCTCCAAGCCTTTCCGAATCTCTTTGTTTCTATGATGGTGCTCCTCCATCTACATGGCCACTTCCACTTTAACCATCTAACACCCTCCTTCTCTGGGTTATGACGTTTCCACAAAACCAATTGCCTTCCTTTCCAGAGATGGCAGATGAGGCAGTTGTCTTCTCCCTATGCTTTACTGTCTACATAGCAGTACCCATGTACTGGCCAAGTATACTCTTGTTGGTAAACTTCGTGAGACTGTGAAAGGTAAACTTAATTGATACTGTTGTTTTTCATATTGGTTTCCAATCCCTTTAAGATCCTTTAGGCATTCGACTAACTCATCTTATGTGGCTGTCATTTTTTTTTCAAATGTTTAGCTGTATCACCATCTGTCTCAGTCAGGTGATGGCAGAGCCCCTCAGAGGACAGACATATTAGGGTCTAATCTGCAAGCACATCTTGACATCAGGAATAGTGCGAGGATTTACGGTCTGTGGATGAAATGATTCTTATGGTGTGGTGGTCTCTGAAGGGCCTTTCTTCATTCTCTGCTCTTTCTTTTTACATTTTTTAAGCCTTGGATATTTATACGTTAAAATTTTGAGCTGCGTGGCAGCACCATCCCTTCAATAGGGTCATGTTTAGCTACAAGGGGCAGTCTGTAGTCGTTTTATCTCTTTGCTGCTTTGTATTTCAACTAACATCATCCCAGTAGGTGTATGGGAACCTTTTGGATTCTTGAAATCGGGGATTTCCCTGGAAATACCCAAGTTCACCACCCATCATTGATGATTATTTGTTATTTATTCCACTTTTCCTCTGGATTTCTCTCTTCTGTCTTTTCATTGTTGCTGCTCCCCCGACTTTGTCTATCCTTCTGTACCTGTAGCTAGGTCCCATTTTCCCTCCTCCTTCTAAGTTTGTTGCAAGCATCCACAATTGGTTTTCCTTCATGTTACCATGCATGTGATGAAGGATTTTAATTGTGGGTATTCTGTACTTTGTGGCTAACATCCAAATGTCCCTAAGTACATCCCATGATAGGACCTTTTCAATCTCTGTTAATTCAATATTTTCCAGTTCCATCTCTTTGCCTACAGTGTTCTTGGTCTCCTCATTTTTAATACCTGAGTAGTGTTCTTTGTTTAATTATAGCACACTTTCTCTATTTACTCCTCGTGGAGATGACACTAGAGAGGGGTGAAGAAATTCCCTGAAACCCTGGGAAGACGAGGAACATGCCTTTTTGGTATAAAAAGGAGTTACTTGATCATCTTGGGACAATATGGAATGGCCAGCATGCCCTTGTAAGGAATGGCAACTTTCCACAATTCCTTGGTCATTTTTGGAAAATTCCAGGTCCCTTTGGACAGATGGAGAAGGTGTGGGTCTCACCTGAGGAATAGTTGTAACTTTTGTTGTCTCTTTGGCAGCAGAAGATGGCACAAGATCCCTTTTGGCAGAAGGGAGAAGGTTGAAACTGTCTTCCTTTGAGGAGAAATTTCTCAAGACTGTATCAGAATAATCAAATCATAAGACTTTGTTTCTAGAAACTGGGTGCCTGTGGTCTACTGTGGTGGAGGGAGAATGTCGACTATTTCTCCTCAGAGTGGAAATGTAAATAAATATACTTGGGTAGATGGGGATAGTTGTAAAGCATGCTGATCAGCTGCAGTAGATCCTAAGACATCCTTCTCAGATGAGGAAGGTCTTAATGTACAGTGTATATGTGGAAATCCTGAATGCAACGTCATAATGGGGGGAAGGTATTAGAACTACCTCTGAAAATGTGACCTCTCCTAGAGCATCCTAGACAAATGTGAGAGGTCTGAGAGACTCATGAGCAGATAAGGATGTTTCTAGATATTGTTGTGTAATTGTGGAAGTTCCAAAAAAAATTCTTAGGCTGGAGAAGTGAAAACAGACTTTTGAATAGAAGTGTCAGGTTTCCTAGGTTGCTTGATAGGCAAAACAGGTTCCAAGACCCCTTCAGAAGATATAGTAAAATCCAAAGCCTTTGAGGTATTTGGCAGATGTTCTGGGTCTGCTTGTGGGTATAAAGAAGGACTCACAACCATTTGTGTATATTTGGAAGAGTGTGTAGCATCTTCTGTAGTTGGGGAAAATGGCTGATCTTGAGGAGATAAAGAAGTTCCTATAGCCTCCTGTGAAGTTTGCTGAGGTCATATGCATTCTTTTGCACAAATGGAATCCAAGGAATCTCTTTCCTCAGATAACGAGGATGCTACAGACACTGGTGTTTGCATATCATGTTCCCCCACCCCTCATTCACATATGGTTGTATCCATAACCTTCTCTACAGATGGAATATGTCCTAGAACATCTTTTGTACATGTGTCACATCCATAAGCCATCTCTAAAGATGTGGCTGTGGGTAGGACTACTTTTGTAGATGTTTCTTGCTCCACAGTCCCTTTATGAGATAGAGTACTACTCAGAGAATCCTGCTCAGTTTTGGGAAATTCTAGCATCTCTGATGTATATGTGGAAAATTTTGGAGCCTCTCCTTTCAGGACAGAACAACCTAGAGTCCCCTGAAGGGGAAAGGGATGTTTTATCTTCTCTGGAAATTGTACAAATATGGAGCCTGCATGGCTCATTGACTGTGTCTTGTGATAAACTTGGTTGTTTTGGTGCTTATGACAAGTCAGGGGGTCCTTTTGTGTGATAGAGGATATTTGAGTAACTTCTGATGTATAGGGACATAGGAACCACTGGGGGAGATGGTGAGGGTGCAAGATCACAATATTTATGTGCAGAAGGCTCAAGAGTCAATTGGTTAGATTCAGAATTTTATACCACATCTTGCATGGGTGTGGAACTCTCAAGAACCCCTTCTGAAACTGTAAATGGTCCTTAATCTAATGGTGTACAGGAAGAAAGTTTTGTCTTACTTGGGCTGGTATGTGTGTTATGAGATTCAGTTTGCGGAATTTTGATTGTATTTTGTCCCCTTTGAACATAGTGATGATTTAAGCCCATTTTTAATAGTGGAGGACTTTGAAGGCCCTTTTGGTTTGATATGGAAGTTCTGAAAACCCCTTTGTCATCAGAAACAGTTTTCAAACTCATTTTACCCAAAGCAGATTGCATAAGGCACTTTGTTGGAGAGTGGGGACATTTTTGAGTTTCTTTGTGAGTGGACATAGCTCTGTGCCCTGCTAAGACCATCAGAGGGGCAGAAACCCCTGAGATCTCTGCTCACATTATGACTCAAGAAAAAAAAAAACCTAGCTCCATCTGGGCCTCCTGTGCTAGGTACCTAGGAGCAGTAGGGGAAGGACATTTCTGGTTGCAGCCCTCATGGTAAGCTGAAAGTCAGCACAAAAAGTGAGCTCAGGCCTGAGACAAGAGGTGAATTCAACATTTCTGCTCGAGGTGAGCTGACTGGTGGACTCAGGACACTCAAAGGCAGAAGTACTCTGGGATCAGGAATTTCCAGTTTTTAGCTGGCTCTTGAATGTAGGCACAGAGACTGCAACTTCTGCCTAGCATTGCCCAGGTCTCTGGCCCAAGACAAAACTGCATAGTGCTTCTGGACACAGGAATATAGGAAGAGGAAAGCTACTGGAGCACCATGTTCCAGACAGTGCCTGAATCTGAACAGAACTGGTCAAACAGCTCCCTGTACCCAAATCCTGAAGTTGGGGCAACTAGACCTTCAGAGAAGCAGACACTCCTGGGAAACCAGAAGAGACTACTCTCTGCCCAAAATCCTGACTCAAGAGGAAAACATCTTGTGCCATCTGTTCCCCCTCCCCCAACAGAGGGACCTAGGAGAAGTATGGGAATTTCGCTCTGGTTCTAGCCCACAGGGACAGCTGAAAGTTAGTGGAAAGGAGCAATTACATGCCTAGATCAGAATACACTGTTCTCATAACTGGGTACAAGAAAATAGGAAATCAGGTCTAAAGCAGTACGGACACATGAGCCTACAAGACAGTCAAGCCACTGTCAGAAAGAACAAGCCAGTCTAACTCCAGAGACAACCTGATGGCTAGAGGAAAGCACAGAATCACAAGCAACAGAAATCAAGACTACTTGGAGTCATCAGAACCCCATTCTCCCAACAAAACACACACTGGATATCTAAACACACCAGAAAAGGAAGATCTAGTTTTAAATTCACATTTTATCATGACGAAAGAGGATGTTAGGAAGGTCATAAATAACTCCCTTAAGAAAATACAGGACAACAGAAAATACAGAAGTAAACAAGTAGAATCCCATAAAGCGAGACACAAAACTACCTTAAAGAACTACGGGAAGAACAGCAAAACATGAAAAGGAAATGAACAAAACCATCCAGGAATTAAAAATGGAAATAGAAACAATTAAGGAAGCACAAAGGAAGACAACCCTGGAAATGAAAAACCTAGTAAAGAGACCAGAAGTCATAGATGTGAGAATCACCAACAGGATAAAAGATATAGAAGACATAATCTAAGGAGCAGAAGTTTGCATAGAAATCATTGACACAACTGTCAAATATAATGTAAAACTGAAAAGCACCTAGCCCAAAACATACAGGAAATCCAGGACACAATGAGAAGGTCAAACCTACGCTTAACAGATATAGAAGAGGGTGAAGACTGCCAAATCTAGGGACAGTAATATCTTCAACAAAAGTATAGAATAAAACTTTTATAATCTAAAGAAAGAGATGCCCATAAACATATTCAAAGCCTACAGAACTCCAAATAGATTGGACCAGAAAAGGAGATCCTCCCATCACATAATAATCAAAACACCAAATGTGAAAAACAAATAAAAATATTAAAAGCAGTAAGGGAAAAGGTCAAGTAACATATAAAGACAAACGTATCAGAATTACACCAGAATTCTCAAAAGAGACTATGAAAGCCAAAAGATCCTGGACAGATGTCATACAGACATTAAGGTAACAAAAATGCCAGCCCACACTACTGTATCCAGCAAAACTCTCTACTAACATTGATGGAGAAACCAAGATATTCCATGATTAAACCAAATTTACACAATATCTTTCTACATATCCAGTCATACAAAGGACATTAACTGGAAAACCCCAACATAAGGAGGCAAGTAAAATCATAGATAAAGCAAGAAATTAATCTTTTCACAACAAAACAAAGAGAAGAGAAGCACACAAACATAAACTAACCTCCAGTTATGAAAATAAGACAAAGTTATCATCACTATTCCTTAAGATCTCTCAATATCAATGGACTCAATTCCCCACTAAAAAAACACAGACTGACACACTGGATATGTAATGAGGACCCCACATATTGCACTACAGGAAACTCATTTCAGAAACAAAGATAGAAACTACCACAGAGTAAAAGGCTTGTTAAAAACTTTTCAAGCAAATGATCTGAAGAAGCAAGTGGGAGAAGCCATTCTAATATCATATAAAATTCACTTTCATCCAAAAGTTATCACAAATCATAAGGAAGGACACTTCATAATCATCAAAGGAAAAATCCACCAAAATGAACTTGAAATTATAAATATCTATGCTCCAAATACAGGGGTACCTACATACAAAAAAGAAACCTTACTAAAGCTCAAAGAAAATATTGCACCTCAAACAATAATAGCAGTAGATTTCAACTCCCTATTCTCATCACTAGACAGATAACAGAAACAGAAATTAAAAAGAGTCATAGACAGACTAACAGAAGGTATAAACCAAATGGACTTATTTAGAGAACATTCTATCCTAAAACAAAATGATATACCTCCTTCTCACCATCTCTTGGCACATTCTCCAACATTGATCATACAATCAGTCAAAAAGCAGTCCACAAATGACACAGAAAGATAGAAATAATCCAAGGCATCTTTCACACCACCATGGGCTAAGGCTGTTCTTCAATAACAATTAGAAAAGAACACCCACATATACATGGAAGTTGAACAATGCTCTACTCAATGATAACTTGGTCAAGGAAAAAATTAAAGAGTTCTTAGAATTCAATGAAAATGAAGGTACAACATACCCAAAACTCTTGGAACACAATGAAAGCTGTGCTAAGACAAAAACTCATAGCTCTGAGTGCCTGCAGAAAGAAATAGGAGAGAGCATACATCAGCAGCTTGAGAGCAAACCTAAATCATATAGAACAAAAAGAAGCAAATAACTGCAGGACTAGTAGTAGGCAGGAAATAATCAAACTCAGAGCTGAATTCTACCAAGTAGAAAAAAGGGACTATACAAAGAATCAACACAACCAATACCTGGTTCTGTGAGAAAATCAACAAGATACATTAACCCATAGCCAGACTGAGCAGTGGATACAGAAAGTGTAAAATTAACAAAATTAAATATTAAAAAGTAAGACAAGGGGGTTGGGGATTTAGCTCAGTGGTAGAACGCTTGCCTAGGAAGCGCAAGGCCCTGGGTTCGGTCCCCAGCTTCGGAAAAAAAGAAAAAAAAAAGGATTAATAAAGTAGAAACGGCCATTGCACCAAGAGCAACCTACAGATTCATTCCAACCCCATCAAAATTCCAATCCAATTCTTCATAGAGTTAGACAGAACAATTCATAAATTCATTTTGAATAACAAAAAACACATAATAGCTAAAACTGTCCCCAACAATAAAAGGACTTTCCTAGGAATCACAATTCCTTTACTTAAGAAGTATTACAGAGCAACGGTGATAAAAAAAAAACTGTATGATATTGAGACAGAATCATCAAATAAACCAGTGGAATAGAACTGAAGACCCAGAAATGAACCCATACACCCTTGGTCACTTAATTTTTGAGAAAGGAGACAAAACCATACAATGGGAAAAAAAGAGCATTTTCAGCAAATGGTGCTGGTTCAACTGGAGGTCAGCATGTAGAAGAAGGCAAATTCATCCATTCTTACTGCCCTGTAGAAAGCTGAAGTACAACTGGATCAAGGACCTCCACATCAAACCAGGTAAACGCCTACTAACAAAAGAAAAAGTGCGAAAGCATCTAGAACACATGGCCAGTGGAGAAAATTTCCTTAACAAAACAGGAATGGCTCATGCTCTAAGATCAAGAATCAACAAATGCTAACTCACAAAACTCCAGAGCTTCTGTATGGCAGAGGACACTGTTGTTAGGACAAAGTGGCAACCAACAGATTGGGAAAAGATCTTTACCAATCCTAAAACAGATAGAGGGCCAATATCTAAAATATACAAAGAAATCATGAAGTTAGACTACAGGGAGACAAATAACCATATTGAAAAATGGGGTTCAGAGCCAAACAAAGAATTCACAATCGATTGGCAGTGAAACACTTAAAGAACTGTTCAACATCTATAGTCATAAGGGAAATGCAAACCAAAACAACCTTGAGATTTCACCTCACACCAGTCAGAAAGGCTAAGATCAAAAACTCATGTGACAGCAAAAATCAGGCCACATGCTGGTGAGGATGTGGAGAAAAAGGAACACCCCTCCATTGTTGGTTGGATTGCAGACTGGTACAACCATTCTGAAAATCAGTCTTGAGGTTCCTCAGAAAATTGGACATTGAGTTATCTGAAGTCCCAGCTACTCCTCTCTTGGGCATATACCCAAAAGATGCCCCAACATATAACAAAGACACATGATCCACTATATTCATAGCAGCCTCATTTATTATAGCCAGAAGGTGGAAAGAACCCAGAAGCTTTTCAACAGAGGAATGGATACAGGAAATATGGTATATCTACACAATTTAGTGTCATTAAGAGATACTAAGTTAATAACGATGGAGAAAAGAAAACTTTACTTGCTCTTTATATGACATGGATCATATCTATAAGACACAAAATACCTTATTCATCAGAAATAAAGTAATGGAATTAAATATGCTATATATTTGAATAAATGCTTAAAATAATGGCACAGTAATTATCAAAAATTACATGTAAAATACTAAATACTAAACCCACAAATCGTTGGTGAAGTACAAATACAAATGACAGTGAAATTATTTGTGATTCAATAGTACCACCGAAGGAATATGTCGTTGATGGAATCTGTCTATTCCAGTTATAACTCCATAAATGTCTTTACCTTCTCACTGTTCACAATATCCATGTTACAAAATTGGAAAAATAAATTATATAGGCACTAGACCTTTATTTAATCATCAAATAGCAAAATTTTATCATTGGCATGGATATTGATGAAACTAGACATCATTTTGCAAGTTGAAAATTCAGAAGTATGAAGACAATTATCTAAATCTTATGAAAGTGGTCAACTGCTGTTTGTTTGAATTTGAAGCCTCTTCTATAGAAGGAAAGTCAGATGTCATGTTATAAACATTGACAGTTTTCACATGGCTCACATGGTCATAGAGAGGATCCTACTACTCCTGTTTTGCTAAATGGCCATGTTGTCAAACTGCGTTCCAATTCTCATTGTTTTTGTCCATACATTACTGCTTTTATGGGCTGTGGTCAGAGAAATGTATAGGTGTACTGGGCAGCAATTACTGTAGATCTGTGTAACTGGTATAAGTGCTAAGACCGTGAGAAGAAGAAAGCTGAGCATAAGGCTGGGGAAACATTGCAGAAAAGGAGAAGACAGAACTTGAGGAGAGAGGATGTAATCATGACATCTAGTCATGACACAGTTATTGGAACTATGGACTCACTGCATCTACAGTAGAATGCACAAGTCTTGTACACAATTAAGACAATGAATTAGGGAAGATCCCAGCAGGCAGTACTCAGTGAACCAATGGATTATAAAGAAAATAAAACAGGAAAATATAAAGAACATGAAGCTAGAAAGGGAATTTATCCAGAGAGAGTAGAACCAAGTTAATGATTGGTGTGATCAAGGTACATTATATACATGTGTGAATAATAAATTAAAATCCCAAAATAAGAAAACAGTTCTGAAAATATATTATGGATTTGTATATCCTATGTAAGTCATTTTTCCCTAAAAGTAGAATAGAGTATCCTAACTTGTAGTAAATTGCAAAAAAGTCAGTGTAAGAATGTAGTTACATTAGTCAGTGCATGCTGTCTCCATTATGGATATATCAAACTGAGGCTCATTAATCTGTACAGTTAACTTATATCACCTGTTCAAATAAAATAAAATGAAAAACTGTGTAATGATCCACCAAAATCAAACTGCACACTGGAGATATAAATGCAAACCGAAAAATGGCCTTTCTTAAACTCAACCATTTCACTTTTTGAAACTCTGAATACATTTAAACATAAAAGTTCTAACCTGATGCCCAGCATATATTATGGTGTCTTTGTGACTTATATGGTAAGACTTTCAGGGTTGTGCATTGCCATCAATTATGTCATTAATATTTAAAATCCTAGGACATCATGATCTAAAATCCATGGGCTTTGGTCCTGACAGCCAGGAATTGAACTCTGTACATGATCACTTTATATTAATAAACTAAACTCTGAAAGGCAATTTGCTGCCTCACAAAATTAAATTGATTCATTGCTATGGTTATGATAAGGATTTCTTGTGAGAATATATATAAATTTCTCATGACAAATTTTGCTTTCTTTTCTGGTGTTTTGTGGGCTATAGATGAGCTTAAACCTCTCCTTCCCAACATAGCACTTACAATAGATTATTTCTCACTGTCGATCCTAGACAACTAAAGAAAGGAAAAACACTAAAAATAGTATGTGCTTTGTGACCTCTTCTTCATCATCTTCACCACTACCACCATCACCACCACCACCACCACCACCACCACCACCACCACCACCATCATCAACATCATCATCATCTTCATCATCTAATTTACATGACATTGAATTTGCAATATTGATTCACCAAAGAATGAAATGAGAAGTATTCTGCTTAAAGAAGATCTATTGATGAACACTAGGCCCTGTACAGTCATTTTAATGTTATAAAGTCATTGCAAAAGTTGCTTCAGATGATTTATTGAAATGCCCTATACAACGGGGTTTGAGAGTCCCTTAGTGAGATAATGGTCTTTTACAGCAAGGCCTTCATTATCAGACTTTGATTTAACCCATCTACCAACGAAGTGAAATTGTCCCAGAAATAGAATAGTGCCTCTCCATAAACAGCTTTTATCCACTAATACGCATCTACTTCTATTTCTTAATTGTCATGTTGATATGGGCTTAGGATTTATTAATGATATTTTAGTATTATTTGGTTTAATTTTGAACATTACAAAGGAACACATCTATGCCATGATTGTATCCCATACAATTATTAATTTGATCTTGAAGAGTTTCATGAAAACTGAAGTATCGAAAATGTATATGTTCCAATTCAACATTTGTAACATCCATCATGTGAAACTCCCAATGAATATCAGTGGATTGATGTCTCTGAAAGCATTTAAAGAATCTCCTACTACATTATTACAACTCTACAAAAGCTTCACTCCCATAGTGGCAGTTCCAGATTGGCTCTAAACAAATAATTTTCTGTGCCTTGGAAATGGTTTAAATATTTTAATTAACTTTTGATATGAAACTAGTTAGAACTTTGTGAAAAGGGAGCAGACAGGTCCTAGAAAGTATGTTTTTAAAATTATTTTCTTAAAATTAGACTTTTTCATGCAATATATTTGAATTATGATTTCCCTTCCCTCTATTCCCCCACTTCTTCTATTCCCCTCCTGTCATCCGTATCTACATTCTTCTGACTCTTGCTAGAAAACAAACAGTCATCTAAGGGATAAAAATAAAATGAAAATTAATGAACTGGAGTAGAACAAAACAAGCAGATAGAAAAGAGCCAATACAAGGAACAAGAATCAGGTACAGACAGAGAGACCCAGACTTCCATTCACACACTCAGGAATTCCATGGAATCATAAAACCAGGAAAAATATATACACAAAACAAACAGGGTAAAGATTAATAAATAAATAAGCAAATAACAAAAAGAAAAAGACAATCTGAAGAAAAAGTCCTGACCCATTATGAAACTAGGATACCCAAAAGATGATGTTCAGGTCCTTTAGTGCGTTATATGCAGTCTACCCTTAAATTAGTTTATGTAACCAGTGAGATTCCCTTGGAGAAAACTAAGTTTTCATTTTCAAATGATTATCCATTGGAGATAACTTCCAGTTTAGAGATAAAGTGATATTCAGGGCTTGGCCTCTTTCAAGGGCTAATTAATAGGTAAGGAGATCTGTGAGATGCTGTCCTTTGAGCATGATACATTTGTGCCACTCAGGAACTCACAATAGTTACATCTATCTGAACAGACTCTATATAATATTGATCCTGCCTATTCAAAGGAACTAAGCACAGTGCTGGAGAATAGAAATTGATGTTGCCACGGGTTTCTTACCAGTGGTTACGTGTATAGCTTCATGCTCATGTTCACAGAAGAGGCTCAGGTTAAATCCAGGGGGTCATGAAGCAAAAAGATAAAATACATGCACGAGCTAAGGGGATTTGTTCTAAAAGTTATGTTGGTTGGGGCAGATATGAGATTGGGAGTGTAGAGGGCTTCCATACATGTGCTGTCATGTATGGAATTGTCAAAGAATAACTTGGTTTCTTATAACTTCCAAATGTAAACACTAAGAAGAGTTTGGCAGACATTCTTTCAAATCTGATCTATTTTTTTTTTAAATTGGGTCTCTTTGTGGAGCTCAAATTGACCTAGAACTCCCAGTGTTCTGTCTACTGCCTCCCATGCTCTTGTAGCAGGTTTACTCTACATTGACACAATTATAGAATATATGTAAATCTTCAGATTAGTAAGTTTGATATCATAATGCAATATTCTGTCATTTGTTTTTCATTTAATAATAAATCTTGAATACATGTACATGGGCAATTTCTTCATGGAACACCATGCATTTAGCAAATGGTAGTATAATCGTTTGTTTAAATAATAATCTAATCGTGGCATTCAGATTATTTTCATTTTCATTAACTAAACTTCGCTACAGAAAATCAGCATGGACACTGACTCAGGCACTGTATTCAGTGGTAATTATTTACATTATATTTTTTATGAATTACAAAACACTTTGTTGGAATGATGTCAAGGCTGTTAAGTAATGTAATGCTTGTATAAATACTGTCAAATATCCATCTCAGAAGACTATAATAAGTACATATTGCCATCATTTTTATATGAAAGGAGCCATTGTATACCATTCAAAATTAAATGATACATATATTTTAAAACGGCATCAGTCTCTGACTTCTGTCAGTTGTTGAATTAGGGGAAAGATTGATGAAGTTGAAGCAGAGGGCAACCTCTGTAGGAAGACCAGTATTCTAAACTAATCCCTACCACTGAGATCTCCCAGACACTGAGCCACCAACCAGGCAGCATACACAAGCTGGTGTGATGCCCTAACACATATAGAATACAGGACTGCCTGATCTGGCCTAATCCTTGAGAGAATTGAGGCCACAGGGATTATGATGCCTGGCAGGATCTGGGGAACATCCTCTTGGAGTTAGGGAAAGAAGGGGTGGAATGGGATGAGGAACGGTGGGAGGGGACCAGGAGAGTGTACAATGGAAGGAATATATATATATATATATATATATATATATATTATAAATAGTTTCACTCATAAATTCAAATGCTAGATTCTTTTTAACATATACATTGAATTTCAATCGTGATGTTTAGTGTTTTTGCTTACTGAACTGTGTAAGCATTAATGGTAAATTTACTCTTCATCCTATTTGCGAATTTTCTCCTTTCTTATTACATTGCAACAATTGTGTTTGCATATATAGGAGGCTTACTATTCATAATTTGTGCAGAAAATACATATATGAATCTTTTTACTTTAATAGTATGTTATGTGTGAATGTCTATGTATAGATTTGTGCACATGAACACAGGCACCTGGTGAGACCAGAAGATGTCAGATCCCCTGGAGCTGCTTTCACAGCAGGTTGGAAGTGGCTTGATCGATGTTGGAAACTGAACGTGTTTGCTCTTAAGAGCAGTAAGTGCTCTTAAACACTAAGCAAATACACATTACTTATTCCATAGTAAAATCAAATTATTTATAATTGTGTGATGTATTTCAGGGTATCTTTGAATTTGAGACATCTTGCCACATTTTAATTGATATGAATACATTCAGGAATTATTTTTGCAGCTTTCTTTTCTTTATCATCGTAAGATGTGTTCGATAAAATATGTTATTATTATGCACTAAATCCTTCAAATGTTTACTTATAGAACGCTGGGTTAGTGTCTGTTTCTTTCCTCTGGAATGACTATATTAATTTTACAGTTTGCAGTTCTCTCTTTCTTTACACAATCTATCTGCTGTGTTTTTGCTTTCATATAGAATGAAGTAAAAGCCTTTTAGTTTTTCTTTGAGTAGTTAATGTACTAAGAAAATGTGTTGAATTTTCTATTTTAAGGTCAATACATTATTTCCTTAAAATGTTCCTAGAGTTTTGTTTTTTTCTTTTTCCTATTATAATTGTTCTCATTAGTCTCATTATTAATATTCTGTGTAAGCTTTTATGTGTTCTGGTCATGCAGTAAATATAGGAGTCTTCCAAACATTTACGTGTAGGTATCAAATTAAGTCCTTGCTTCTTTATTGCATGAAATTTTATCTGCTAAACCACCTCACGGGAACACAATATAACACTTTAAGGTGACATATAGCTCCAGGCTGCTTTTATATACACAATGTTTTCATCATTTGGCTTTTAATAAATATATTTCATTATTCTAATATATTTTATTTTCCATGTCCATTTGGTAAATCTAGTATTCTTATTTTAATATTTAATTAATAATTTACTCATAATTATTATGCACTTGATACCTAGGTAATATGAAAATATCTTAGATACAATTTAATACATGCAATTAGTTACCTGAAGCATGAAGTTTGGTACATAACTTTGTTCATTATTACTATGCATTTGCATAAAACAGAGAATATTTTATCATTACAATCCTGATGCCAATTTTACGTAGTATGACAGCTAATAACTATCTGTGACATTTAATGACTTAAAAGGTTTTAGGATTATATTGTTAAATGATATTTCCCCAACGTCAACTAAATAGATTTTGTTTTGCTTCAATTAATTAAACATGCTATAGCAGGAAAATTTTAATTTCCTTTTTTTAGTTAAGACTAAATTTAACTTTTACATCCTCCTGCCTATCAGAAAGTCAACATTCATATACAAGAAGATGTGCCAGGCACAGGTCAAATTTCTAGTATATCATGTAATTACAATCACCAGTCTTGTCATTTTCAAGTAATTGTTAATATCATGCGTGTAAAACAAAATGAACAACATGTCAGGATAACCATAATGGCAGTGCAGTGGCACAAATAGCTTGATGATAGCCAACAGCTATCTAATTTTGCTTAAGTCCTGATCAATGAACATGGATGGTACTGGTAATTTACCCACATATATAAGGCTATTGAAGCTGTGGTTATGGGGGAGAATGTACAGCCCTTTACTTACTTAAGCCAGTATCATACCTAAAAACAATCAAAGCCATGTGTCCTTATATACAGAATTAATTACAGTCT
This sequence comes from Rattus norvegicus, assembly GCF_021556685.1. Lineage (NCBI taxonomy): Eukaryota > Metazoa > Chordata > Mammalia > Rodentia > Muridae > Rattus > Rattus norvegicus. Next base: position 58,098,520 of record NC_141555.1, on the reverse strand, counting down.
CTGAAACAAAGATCACAGTAAAAATCTCAGCCATTCAAAATGCAGGATAGAAATTTCAAGCCCAGTCTCAATGGCTCTATCTACAAAATGTCACTCGATTCAAGTTTGAGGAACATTACAGAAGAGGGGGCAAGAAGATTGTAAGAGACTAAAGTTTACTATGAGATGGTGTCTCAAAGTAACACCAGAAATTACACTTATAGCATCTCACTAACATGACTGCCTAAACAACAGTTGAGGAAGAGAGGGAATGGGGAAGAATGGAAGTTTAGTTTTCTTTCTATTTCAATTCCTCCTCCTCTTCCTCCTCCCCCTCCTCCTCCTCCTCCCACTCTCTCTCTCTCTCTCTCTCTCTCTCTCTCTCTCTCTCTCTCTCTCTCTCTCTTTCTCTCTCTCTCTGTCTCTTTGTTGGATATTTCCTGTTTACATTTCGAATGTTATTCCCTTTTCCAGGTTTCCAGTCCATAAGCCCTTTAACCTTTCCCCCTACCCTTCTATAAGGGAGTACACACCTCCACCCACGGCCTCCCCACACCTCCCCACTTTCCCCTACACTAGTATTCCAACCTTGTCAGAAAAAAGTGTTTCTCATTCAATTGTTTTTCAGCAAGACCATCCTTTGCTACATGCAGTTGGAACCATTGGACAGTCCATGTATAGTCTTTCTGTTGTGGTTTGGTCCCTGGAAGCTCAGGTTAGTTAGCATTGTCATTATTATGGGGTTGTAAATCCCTTCAGGACTTTCAATCCTTTCTCTAATTCCTCCAACTGGGGTCTGATTCTTGGTTCAGTGGTTTGGTGATGCATTGCCTCTGTATTTGACATATTCTGGCTGTGTCTCTCAGGAGGGATCAATATCCAGTCATTGTCAGCCTGCACTTCTTAGCTTCATCCATCTTATCTACATTTGGTGCTCTATATGTATGGGCTATATATGGGCCAGGCACTGAATGGCAGTTCCTTCAGTTTCTGTTATAAACTTTCCCTCCTTATCCCCTCCCACGGGAATTTTGGTTCCCCTTTTAAAGAAGGAGTGAAGCATCTGCATTTTACTCATCCTTCTTGAGTTTCATGTGGTCTGCGTATTACATGATGGGTAATTCAAGGTTTTTGGATAATATCTACTAATCAATGAAAGCATCCAAGTGTGTTTTTCGTGATTGAAGAATCTCACTAAGGATGATATTTTCTAGTTCATTCCATTTGCCTATGAATTTCATGAAGTCATTGTTTTGATAGCTGAGTAATATTCTGTAGTGTAGATGCACCACATTTCTGTATCCATTCCTCTGTTGAAGGGCATCTGGGTTCTTTCCAGATTCTGGCTATTTTAAATAAGACTGCTATGAACATAGTTGAATATATTTCTCTGTTGTACGTTGGACCATCTTTTGGGTATATGCCCAAGAGAGGTATAGCTGGGTCCTAAGTTCATGGAATGTCAAATATTCTGAGGAACCTTCAGACTGATTTACCAAAGGGTTGTACCAGTCTGCAATTCCACCAACAATGGAGGAGTCTTACTCTTCCTCCATATCCTTGCCATCATCTGCTGTCACCTGAGATTTATATGTTAGCCATTCTGACTCGTGAAAGGTGGATTCTCAGATTTGTTTTGATTTGAATTTCCCTGAAGACTAAGTATGTTGAATATTTATTTAGTTGTTTCTTGGCCATTCGATAACATTCAGCTGAGAATGTTTTCTAACTCACTGTACCCCATTTTTAATAGGATATTTTTGCTTTCTAGAGTCTAACTTCTGAAGTTCATTTTATATTTTGGATATTAACACTCTCAGTTATAGGATTGGTAAAAATTTTTTCCCAATATTTTGGTTACAGTTTTGTCCTAATCACAGTGTCTTTTGGCTTACAGAAATTTTGCTGGTTTATGAGGTCCTATTTGTCAATTCTTGATCTTAGAGCATAAGTTAACGGTAATTTTTCAGCAAATTGTCTCCAGTGGCAATGTGTTCAAGACTCTTCCCCACCTTTTCTTCTGTTAGTTTGAGTGTATCTGGTTTGATGTGTAGGTCCTCGATTCACTTGTACTTAAGCTTTGTACATGGTCATAAAAATGGGATAATTTGCATTCTTCTAAATGATGACTTCTAGTTGAACCAGCACTATTTTTGGAAAATGCTGTGTTTCTTCCTTTGGATGGTTTTATCTCCTTTGTCAAATATCAAATGATAGGTATGTGGGTTCATTTCTGGGTCTTCAATTCTATTCCACTGGTCTATCCATCTGACTCTGTACCAATACCATGTAGTTTTTACCACTATTGCTCTGTAATACTGCTTGGGTCCAGGGGTGATGATTCCCCCAGGAGTTCTTTTATTGTTGAGGATAGTTTTAGCTATCCTGGCTTTTTCTTATTCTGAATGAATATGCAAATTGCTCTTTCTATCTCTATTAAAGAAGTGAGTAGGAATTTTGATGGAGATTGCATTGAATGTGTACATTGCATTTGGCAAAATGGTCATCTTTACTATATTAATCCTGTCAATCCATGAGCATGGAAGCTCTATCTATCTTCTGAGATCTTCCTCAGTTTCTTTCTTCAGACATTTGAACTTCTTGTCATACAGATCATTTACTTGCTTGGTTAAACTTACACCAAGACATTTTATATTATTTGAAATTTTTGTGGAGCATGTGATTTCATTATTTTCTTTCTCAGCCTGTTTATCCATTGAGGAGAGAAAGGCTCCTGGTATGTTTGAGTTAATTTTATATCCTGACACTTTGCTGAAGTTATTTATCAGGTTAAGAAGTTCTCTGGTGGAACTTTTGGGGTTACTTAAGTATATACTATCCTATCATCTGCAAATAGTGATATTTTCATATCTTCCCTTCCAATTTGTATCCGTTTGACTCCTTTTTGTTGTCTGGTTTCTCTGACTATGACATGGAGTCCAGTATTGAATAAGTAGGAAGAGAGTTGGGCAGGCTTGTCTAGTCCCTGATTTTAGTGGGATTGGTTTATGTTTCTTTCCACTTAGTTTGATGTTAGCTACAGGTTTGCTGTATATTTTTTACACTATGTTTTAAATGAGCCTTCAATTCGTGATTTTTCCAGAACTTTTATCCACAAGGGTTGTTGAATTTTTTTCAAATGCTTTCTCACCATCTAATGAAATGATCATGTGCTCCTTATCTTTGAGTATGTTTACATGATGGATTACATTTATGAATTTTCCTATATTAAACCATCCCTCCATCCCTGGGTTCAAGTCTACTTGATGCTGTTGGATGATTTTTTTATGTATTCTTAGATTTGGTTTGCAAGAATTTTATTGAGTATTATTTCATCAATATTCATAAAGGAAATTGGTCAGAAGTCCTCTTTTTGTGATGATTTTTTGTGGGGGTTTGGTATAAGAGTAATTGAGGATTCATATATGTAATGTGATAGTGCTCAGTCTCTCCAATTTTGTGGAATAATTTGGACAATATTAGTATGAGATCTTCTAAGAAGGTCTGATAGAATTCTGGACTAAACCTATCTTGACCTGGGCTTTGTTTGGTTGGGAGATTTTAATATCTGCTTCTATTTCTTCAGGAGTTATGGAGTTAATTAGATAGTTTATTTCTTCCTGATTTAACTTTGTTACCTGGTAACTGTCTACAAAATTGTCCATTTCCTCTATATTTTACACTTTTGTTGAATATAGGCTTTTATAGTAGAATCTGATTTTTTGATAGTAGAATCTGATTTTTTTTTTCTTCACATTCTGTTGTTATGTCTCCCTTTTCATTTCTGATTTTTTTTTATTTGGATACATTCTCTTTGACCTCTGATAAGTTTGGCTAAGTGTTTATCTATCTTATTGTTTTTCTCAAACAAACAGCTTCTGGTTTTGTTGATTCTTTGTATCGTCCTTTCATTTCTACTTCCTTGATTTCAGATCTGAGTTTGATAATTTCCTGCTTTCTACCCGTCTTGGCTTTAATTAGTTCTTTTTTTTCTAGAGCTTTTACATGTGCTATCAAGCTCCTGACATATGCTCTCTCCAGTTTCTTTTCACTAGTACTTAGGTCTATAAGTTTTCCTCTTAGCTCTGCTTTCATTATGTCACATATGTTTGGGAATGTTGTATCTTCATTTTCATTAATTTCTAAGAAATCTTTAATTTCTTTCTTTATTTCTTCCTTGACCAAGTTGTCATGGAGTAAAGCATTTTTAAACTTCAATGTATATGTGGGCTTTCTGTTATTATCGTTATTGTTGAAGACCAGTCTTAGTGTGTGGTGATCTGATAGAATGCATGGGATTATATCTATCTTCCTGAATCTGTTAAGGTTTGTTGAGGGACCGATTATGTGTATAACTTTAAAGAAGGTTCCCTGAGATTATGAGAAGAATGTACATCCTTATATTTTAGGATGGAATGTTCTTTAAATATCTGTTAAATCCATTTGGTTCATAACTTCTATTACTTCCTCTACATCTCTGCTTAATTTTTGTTTCCAAGATCTCTCCAAAAACGAGGGTGGGTTGTTGAAATCTCCTACTATTATCATGTCAGGTGCAATGTGTGCTTTTAGCTTTAGTAAGGTATTTTTGTGAAACCTCAGGATTTCTCATGAATCATTTTTATTGCACAAATTCAAATGTAGATACAGCATTCTGTTTCTTGTGTTGATATTCTGGAAATTTAACTAGAAGAGGCAAGGCCTCACTCTCTAAATAGAGAGCTACCTATACAAATACTGAACGTACTAATGAAAAGAAGTTGCTTTAAAAATATTTCAAATTGAAAAAGTAGTCATTTTCTGTGCTGACTGTGGTAAGGTTGTTTATTTGTTTTTGTTTGTTTGTTTGTTTGTTTTAATTTAACGTGGAGAAATATTTATAGTACACCAAAAAAGTGTGAAATGCATCACAATAGAATCCTATGCATTCCAGCATTTTTTCTACAAAGCAGAGTCCACTGAATGATCAAGTATGTACAATAGCACTCATCCTTCATATTTGTCAGAGCTTTACGTCTATCCTATGTTCTCTACACTTAAATTTTTATAACTTTTGTTTGAGTGGGTCTGATCTAATATAATATATGTAATAAGCTATTATACCTGACTATATCCCTTGCCCCCATGAGAAAACCATGTATTGTTTTTCTTTTTTTGTTGTTCTTGTTGTTTTGGGGAGCTGTGTTTTTCATTATCACCAAGAGAAAATTAATCTAGTGATCAATTAGCAAATAGAAAAGAAAATTATGTATTATGGTGAGAAATTCCCCCACAATAGAGTGTACAGAAAGATAAATCTAAAGTGTTCTGGGTAGACATGCACAAATGCTCATGACCCATGTAGCTGACAAGCATTCCGCACCCGATCAACTTAAGTGATTTGGGAAATTAACTTATTCACACAGAAGAAAAATTAAGAGGAATACATTTTTTCTTAGCCATGTTTATAAGTAACCTAATGGTGAAACACATGACCTTTGGCAACACGAAAGCATAGAAGTGATTCGTTTGATCTGTTTTTCTGCAAAACATTGAAAACTACATAATGATAAGAATGGGTAAAAAATTGAAATACAGTCAGGGTTTTCTTTTCCTTAATTTGAATGATTGCTTATACAGCATGTGAAACTGAACTCAGACCCATGATAAACCTTCTGCCTGAGCTTCATTACTGCCAGGACTACAAGTTTGCACTAGCTTTGTAAATATTTGGACACTTGGCTCAATGCTTGGCACACTTTGGAAAGTATTAGATATGAAAAATCTGTGAGAATAAATCACTTCTATGCTTTGATTTTTGTGATAACAGAGAAAGGCTTTGACTCTGATGTAACTGAGTGTCTACAAGTGTTAAAAAATGAATATCTCTCATCTGCAAGAATCCTTCTAATGGCTTACTGCTCTGTCTTCCAGATGAGTGTCAATTGTGTCAACTGCTCTTTGTGGCAGGAAAAGGGCTTGTCTGTAAAATGTTTTGCAATTGCCAATAACTTTTAGGTTCCTGGAGAATGCTTCCTCCTGTTCTCCCTCATTCTGCTTTCATAGCCTTTGCTATCTATACTACTCCATCTCTACACACCCCCATGTACTTCTTCTGGCGTACTTATGTAACCTGGAAATTGATTACACTGGCTCTGTCATACCCAAGATATGGAGAGCCTTGTAAGTGAGATCTGAGGAATCTCTCAGGAGGGATGTGCCACACAGAAGTTGTTCTTCACACTTTTTGGTATAACTGAGTGCTGCCTATTGGCAACCATGGCCTTTGGCCACTGTATGGCCGTGCTTCACTATGCAACCCAAATGAGTCATGAGTATGTGCCCCTTTGGCAATTGTTTCATGGGGAATAGGTTGCCTTGCAGGGTTGGGAAAAAACTAATTGAGACCCTAATCTAACCACCCACAAGGAGTTGATAAATTCTTGGTCATCTTCCATACCACAGTGGTATCGAAGCTGAACTCTATCATTTATAGCTTAATGAACCAAGAGGTCAAGGCACCACTGAGAAGAACTCTGGGTCTGAAGAAAGTTCTGATAATAAATAGGTAATTAAGGATCCCAAAGTGCTCTTTCCAAAAGGGGCAACATCTGTGAAAGAAAGAAAACAAAACCACTGTGCTCTTTCTTGATGTCTTGAAACAAACTTCAAGAAACATAACATTGTTTTAGAGTGTTGTCTTTATTCACCATCATACTTAATTTCAAACAATTGCAAAGTATGCTTGCTATCAAATTACTTTAGTAGATTAGTCTATTACTTAAACATTTTCATCTGGGCCGTGTTTAAACCACATGCTGATGTCTCAGGGACCTTGAAATTTCTCTGTATCTATTTTTACCTACTTGGCAATCTTCCAGAAATTGTTTGTAAATGATGTCAGCTCGTTATGTTACAATTATATATTCCTCAGTATATGTAAATTTATTGCATTGGACTGGAACTGCTAAGTAGTTTTCAGGACATTGAATTGTTAGACTCTGCTCTTTGTACCATTTGGTCAGTCCATACTTCAGCTCTGGGCACCCAGGGCCTACAAATTTGGAACAGGAGTAGTCTTTCCTCCACCTTTTGATTTCTATAGGGCGGTGGAAAAGAATTTCAGCCAGGTGATTCTCAACATTATTTCGGATAAACACACACACACACACACACACACACACACACACTTAAACAAGCAAGCATGCACACATTATACAGGAATTGAAGTGGATTTACAAGTGACAGAATGCAAATATAAAGTTAGCTAGTGTTAGATAACTAGATTCAGGTTGCTATTTAACAAGAAAATAAAATAATATAAAATTATAATATTGAGTCTTATGAATATAATTAAAGAAAAATAAAATTCCATTTAAGTGTGCTGAAGATATGGAAGTCTTAAAAAATTACCATGACACTAAAACTACAGTATTGTTTTAGGCATGAGTCACCCAAACAGAAAGACAATAATTATATTCTCCTCTGACTCATTGTTCTGAGTCTACTTACATGCAGTAAGGACCACTCTGGTCAAAATGTTGGTAAAAAAATGACGAGATGTTGAAAGCAATGCATAAAGTATTGAAGAGACACACAGTCTTTCCATAGGCATTAAGTAATTATCTTTTAACTTCTATTACTTTAAAAGGAAATACAAAAGAAAAATATATTAAAATATATTAACTATGAAAGGAAAATAATTTAAAATAATTTCATTGCTCCATAATTGGGTGTTGTTAAGATGACAGGCATCCTCCTAATGTTTAACTGCGTTAAGCAAAGCAAGAAACACTTTTTGGTATCTGTGTCAAGTACGTATAATCTCAACCTAAAAGAGAAAAACCACTAGGCAAATCCAAATTTAGAGATATTCTAGCAAAGTTATTATTTATCTTCAAAGGTGTGGCCACAGAAGATAAAAAAAAGTAATGAAATATCACAGAATAGAATGACATAAGATATGTAATAACTAAATGTCAACTGGATTTCTGGATTGGATAATTGCATAGAAAGTGTACAGTTCTAGAAACATTATTGCTATGATTTGGTAAAACTACAAAGTTACTTTTAACATTTTTTTTCAATTTTCTAATTCTTTGAGAATTAGTCATTAGATTGATTAAAGTATATAAAATTTAGTAATTAGGTTTCGTTATAAAACCACACTGTTTCCTGTCAATTAAATCCGATTTTCCTGTATAGTTTGAATTCTGCTTTATTTTTGTATTTATTTATTTTATTAATTTCTTTTTTTATTAACTTGAGTATTTCTTATATACATTTCAAGTGTTATTCCCTTTCCCGGTTTCCGGGCAAACATCCCCCTCCCCCCTTCCCTTCCTTATGGGTTTTCCCCTCCCAACCCTCCCCCCATTACCGCCCTCCCCCCATAGTCTAGTTCACTGGGGGTTCAGTCTTAGCAGGACCCAGGGTTTCCTCTTCCACTGGTGCTCTTACTAGGATATTCATTGCTACCTATGGGGTCAGAGTCCAGGGTCAGTCCATGTATAGTATTTAGGTAGTGGCTTAGTCCCTGGAAGCTCTGGTTGCTTGGCATTGTTGTACTATTGGGGTCTCGAGCCCCTTCAAGCTCTTCCAGTTCTTTCTCTGATTCCTTCGACGGGGGACCTATTTTCAGTTCAGTGGTTTGCTGCTGGCATTTGCCTCTGTATTTGCTGTATTCTAGCTGAGTCTCTCAGGAGCGATCTACATCCGGCTCCTGTCGGTCTGCACTTCTTTGCTTCATCCATCTTGTCTAATTGGGTGGCTGTATATGTATGGGCCACATGTGGTGCAGGCTCTGAATGGGTGTTCCTTCAGTCTCTGTTTTAATCTTTGCCTCTCCCTTCCCTGCCAAGGGTATTCTTTTTCCTCATTTAAAGAAGGAGTGAAGCATTCACATTTTGATCATCCGTCTTGAGTTTCGTTTGTTCTAGGGATCTAGGGTAATTCAAGCATTTGGGCTAATAGCCACTTATCAATGAGTTCATGCCATGTATGTCTTTCTGTGATTGGGTTAGCTCACTCAGGATGATATTTTCCAGTTCCAACCATTTGCCTACGAATTTCATAAAGCCGTTGTTTTTGATAGCTGAGTAATATTCCATTGTGTAGATGTACCACATTTTCTGTATCCATTCCTCTGTTGAAGGGCATCTGGGTTCTTTCCATTTTCTGGCTATTATAAATAAGGCTGCGAGGAACAGAGTGGAGCACGTGTCTCTTTTATATGTTGAGGCATCTTTTGGGTATATGCCCAAGAGAGGTATAGCTGGATCCTCAGGCAATTCAATGTCCAATTTTCTGAGGAACCTCCAGACTGATTTCCAGAATGGTTTTACCAGTATGCAATCCCACCAACAATGGAGGAGTTTTCCTCTTTCTCCACATCTTCACCAGCATCTGCTGTCATCTGAGTTTTTGATCTTAGCCATTCTCACTGGTGTGAGGTGAAATCTCAGGGTTGTTTTGATTTACATTTCCCTTATGACTAAAGATGTTGAACATTTCTTTAGGTATTTCTCAGCCATTCGGCATTCCTCAGCGGTGAATTCTTTGTGTAGCTCTGAACCCCATTTTTTAATAGGGTTATTTGTTTCCCTGCGGTCTAACTTCGTGAGTTCTTTGTATATTTTGCATATAAGGCCTCTATCTGTTGTAGGATTGGTAAAGATCTTTTCCCAATCTGTTGGTTGCCGTTTTGTCCTAACCACAGTGTCCTTTGCCTTACAGAAGCTTTGCAGTTTTATGAGATCCCATTTGTCAATTCTTGATCTTAGAGCATAAGACATTGGTGTTTTGTTCAGGAAATTTTTTCCAGTGCCCATGTGTTCCAGATGCTTCCCTAGTTTTTCTTCTATTAGTTTGAGTGTGTCTGGTTTGATGTGGAGGTCCTTGATCCACTTGGACTTAAGCTTTGTACAAGGTGATAAGGATGGATCGATCTGCATTCTTCTACATGTTGCCCTCCAGTTGAACCAGCACCATTTCCTGAAAATGCTATCTTTTTTCCATTGGATGGTTTTGGCTCCTTTGTCAAAAATCAAGTGACCATAGGTGTGTGGGTTCATTTCTGGGTCTTCAATTCTATTCCATTGGTCTATCTGTCTGTCTCTGTACCAATACCATGCAGTTTTTATCACTATTGCTCTGTAATACTGCTTGAGTTCAGGGATAGTGATTCCCCCTGAAGTCCTTTTATTGTGGAGGATAGCTTTAGCAATCCTGGGTTTTTTGTTATTCCAGATGAATTTGCAAATTGTTCTGTCTAACTCTTTGAACAATTGGATTGGTATTTTGATGGGGATTGCATTGAATCTGTAGATTGCTTTTGGTAAAATGGCCATTTTTACTATATTAATCCTGCCAATCCATGAGCATGGGAGATCTTTCCATCTTCTGAGGTCTTCTTCAATTTCTTTCCTCAGTGTCTTGAAGTTCTTATTGTACAGATCTTTTACTTGCTTGGTTAAAGTCACACCGAGGTACTTTATATTATTTGGGTCTATTATGAAGGGTGTCGTTTCCCTAATTTCTTTCTCGGCTTGTTTCTCTTTTGTATAGAGGAAGGCAACTGATTTATTTGAGTTAATTTTATACCCAGCCACTTTGCTGAAGTTGTTTATCAGCTTTAGTAGTTCTCTGGTGGAACTTTTGGGATCACTTAAATATACTATCATGTCATCTGCAAATAGTGATATTTTGACCTCCTCTTTTCCGATCTGTATCCCCTTGATCTCCTTTTGTTGTCTGATTGCTCTGGCTAGAACTTCAAGAACTATATTGAATAAGTAGGGAGAGAGTGGGCAGCCTTGTCTAGTCCCTGATTTTAGTGGGATTGCTTCAAGTTTCTCTACATTTAGTTTAATGTTAGCAATTGGTTTGCTGTATATGGCTTTTACTATGTTTAGGTATGGGCCTTGAATTCCTATTTTTTCCAGGACTTTTATCATGAAGGGGTGTTGAATTTTGTCAAATGCTTTCTCAGCATCTAATGAAATGATCATGTGGTTCTGTTCTTTCATTTTGTTTATATAATGGATCACGTTGATGGTTTTCCGTATATTAAACCATCCCTGCATGCCTGGCATGAAGCCTACTTGATCATGGTGGATGATTGTTTTGATGTGCTCTTGAATTCGGTTTGCCAGAATTTTATTGAGTATTTTTGCATCGATATTCATAAGGGAAATTGGTCTGAAGTTCCCTTTCTTTGTTGTGTCTTTGTGTGGTTTAAGTATAAGAGTAATTGTGGCTTCGTAGAAGGAATTCGGTAGTGCTCCATCTGTTTCAATTTTGTGGAATAGTTTGGATAATATTGGTATGAGGTCTTCTATGAAGTTTTGATAGAATTCTGCACTAAACCCGTCTGGACCTGGGCTCTTTTTGGTTGGGAGAACTTTAATGACTGCTTCTATTTCCTTAGGAGTTATGGGGTTGTTTAACTGGTTTATCTGTTCCTGATTTAACTTCGATACCTGGTACCTGTCTAGGAAATTGTCCATTTCCTGAAGATTTTCAAGTTTTGTTGAATATAGGTTTTTATAGTAAGATCTGATGATTTTTTGAATTTCCTCTGAATCTGTAGTTATGTCTCCCTTTTCATTTCTGATTTTGTTAATTTGGACGCACTCTCTGTGTCCTCTCATTACTCTGGCTAAGGGTTTATCTATCATGTTGATTTTCTCAAAGAACCAACTTTTGGTTCTGTTGATTCTTTCTATGGTCCTTTTTGTTTCTACTTGTTTTATTTCAGCTCTGAGTTTGATTATTTCCTGCCTTCTACTCCTCCTGGGTGTATTTGCTTCTTTTTGTTCTAGAGCTTTTAGGTGTGCTGTCAAGCTGCTGACATATGCTCTTTCCTGTTTCTTTTTGCAGGCACTCAGGGCTATGAGTTTTCCTCTTAGCACAGCTTTCATTGTGTCCCATAAGTTTGGGTATGTTGTATCTTCATTTTCATTAAATTCTAAAAAGTTTTTAATTTCTTTCTTTATTTCTTCCTTGACCAGGTTATCATTGAGTAGAGCATTGTTCAATTTCCACGTATATGTGGGCATTCTTCCCTTATTGTTATTAAAGACCAGTTTTAGGCCGTGGTGGTCCGATAGCACGCATGGGATTATTTCTATCTTTCTGTACCTGTTGAGGCCCGTTTTTTGACCAATTATATGGTCAATTTTGGAGAAAGTACCATGAGGAGCTGAGAAGAAGGTATATCCTTTTGCTTTAGGATAGAATGTTCTATAAATATCCGTTAAGTCCATTTGGCTCATGACTTCTCTTAGTCTGTCGACATCACTGTTTAATTTCTGTTTCCATGATCTGTCCATTGATGAGAGTGGTGTGTTGAAATCTCCCACTATTGTTGTGTGAGGTTCAATGTGTGCTTTGAGCTTTAGTAAGGTTTCTTTTACGTATGTAGGTGCCCTTGTATTTGGGGCATAGATATTTAGGATTGAGAGTTCATCTTGGTTGATTTTTCCTTTGATGAATATGAAGTGTCCTTCCTTATCTTTTTTGATGACTTTTAGTTGGAAATTGATTTTATTTGATATTAGAATGGCTACTGCAGCTTGCTTCTCCTGACCATTTGCTTGGAAAGTTGTTTTCCAGCCTTTCACTCTGAGGTAGTGTCTGTCTTTGTCTCTGAGGTGTGTTTCCTGTAGGCAGCAGAATGCAGGGGCCTCGTTGCATATCCAGTTTGTTAATCTATGTCTTTTTATTGGGGAGTTGAGGCCATTGATATTGAGAGATATTAAGGAATAGTGATTATTGCTTCGCGTTATATTCATATTTGGATGTGAGGTTATGTTTGTGTGCTTTCATTCTCTTTATTTTGTTGCCAAGACGATTAGTTTCTTGCTTCTTCTAGGGTATAGCTTGCCTCCTTATGTTGGGCTTTACCATTTATTATCCTTTGTAGTGCTGGATTTGTGGAAAGATATTGAGTAAATTTGGTTTTGTCATGGAATATCTTGGTTTCTCCATCAATGTTAATTGAGAGTTTTGCTGGATACAGTAACCTGGGCTGGCATTTGTGTTCTCTTAGGGTCTGTATGACATCAGTCCAGGATCTTCTGGCCTTCATAGTTTCTGGCGAGAAGTCTGGTGTGATTCTGATAGGTCTCCCTTTATATGTTACTTGACCTTTTTCCCTTACTGCTTTTAATATTCTTTCTTTATTTTGTGCGTTTGGTGTTTTGACAATTATGTGACGGGAGGTGTTTCTTTTCTGGTCCAATCTATTTGGAGTTCTGTAGGCTTCTTGTATATCTATGGGTATCTCTTTTTTTAGGTTAGGGAAGTTTTCTTCTATGATTTTGTTGAAGATATTTACTGGTCCTTTGAGCTGGGAGTCTTCACTCTCTTCTATACCTATTATCCTTAGGTTTGATCTTCTCATTGAGTCCTGGATTTCCTGTATGTTTTGGACCAGTAGCTTTTTCTGCTTTACATTATCTTTGACAGTTGAATCAATGACTTCTATGGAATCTTCTGCTCCTGAGATTCTCTCTTCCATCTCTTGTATTCTGTTGGTGAAGCTTGTATCTACAGCTCCTTGTCTCTTCTTTTGGTTTTCTATATCCAGGGTTGTTTCCATGTGTTCTTTCTTGATTGCTTCTATTTCCATTTTTAATTCCTTCAACTGTTTGATTGTGTTTTCCTTGAATTCTTTCAGGGATTTTTGTGTCTCCTCTCTATGGGCTTCTACTTGTTTATTTATGTTTTCCTGGAATTCTTTCAGGGATTTTTGTGTCTCCTCTCTATGGGCTTCTACTTGTTTATTTATGTTTTCCTGGAATTCTTTCAGGCATTTTTGCGATTCTTTCAGGCATTTTTGAGATTCCTCTCTGTAGGCTTCTACTTGTTCTCTAAGGGAGTTCTTCACGTCTTTCTTGAAGTCCTCCAGCATCATGATCAAAAATGATTTTGGAACTAGATCTTGCTTTTCTGGTGTGTTTGGATATTCCATGTTTGTTTTGATGGGAGAATTGGGCTCCGTTGGTGCCATGTAGTCTTGGTTTCTGTTGCTCGGGTTCCTGCGCTTGCCTCTCGCCATCAGATTATCTCTAATGTTACATTGTTCTGCTATTTCTGACAGTGGCTAGACTGTCCTATAAGCCTGTGTGTCAGGAGTGCTGTAGACCTGTTTTCCTGTCTTTCAGTCAGTTATGGGGACAGAATGTTCTGCTTTCGGGCGTGTAGTTTTTCCTCTCTACAGGTCTTCAGCTGTTCCTGTGGGCCTGTGTCTTGAGTTCACCAGGCAGCTTTCTTGCAGCAGAAAAGTTGGTCTTACCTGTGGTCCCGAGGCTCAAGTTCGCTCGTGGGGTGCTACCCACGGGCTCTTTGCAGCGGCAGCAACCAGGAAGACCTGTGCTGCCCTTTCCGGGAGCTTCAGTGCACCAGGGTTCCAGATGGTCTTTGGCTTTTTCCTCTGGCGTCAGAGATGTGTGTGCAGAGAGCAGTCTCTTCTGGTTTTCCAGGCTTGTCTGCCTCTCTGAAGGTTCAGCTCTCCCTCCCTCGGGATTTCGGTGCAGAGAACTGTTTTTCCGGTCTGTTTCCTTCTGGTTCTGGTGGTGTCTCAGGCACAGGGGTCCTGCCGCTCCTGGGCCCTCCCCCACGGGAGCCCAGAGGCCTTGTACAGTTTCCTCTTGGGCCAGGGATGTGGGCAGGGGTGAGCAGTTTTGGTGGTCTCTTCCGCTCTGCAGCCTGAGGAGTGCCCACCTGACCAGACGGTTGGGTCTCTCTCTCACAGGTTCTGGAGGCAGAGAGCTGCTTCAGGCCGGGATCCGCGGGTGTGGGATTTTCGGTAAACACAGAACGTGCCCGGTCCTACAGGAACTCTGCTTCCGTGTGTCCCAAGCTCACCAGGCAGCTCTCCCGCAGCAGAAAAGTTGGTCTTACCTGTGGTCCCGGGGCTCAAGTTCGCTCGCGGGGTGCTGCCCACGGGCTCCCTGCAGCAGCAGCAACCAGGAAGACCTGTACCGCCCTTTCCGGGAGCTTCAGTGCACCAGGGTTCCAGATGGTCTTTGGCTTTTTCCTCTGGCGTCTGAGATGTGTGTGCAGAGAGCAGTCTTTTCTGGTTTCCCAGGCTTGTCTGCCTCTCTGAAGGTTCAGCTCTCACTCCCACGGGATTTGGGTGCAGAGAACTGTTTATCCGGTCTGTTTCCTTCTGGTTCTGGTGGTGTCTCAGGCACAGGGGTCCTGCCGCTCCTGGGCCCTCCCCCATGGGAGCCCAGAGGCCTTATACAGTTTACTCTTGGGCCAGGGATGTGGGCAGGGGTGAGCAGTGTTGGTGGTCTCTTCCGCTCTGCAGCCTCAGGAGTGCCCACCTGACAAGGCGGTTGGGTCTCTCTCTCACCGGGTCTGGGAGCAGAGAGCTGCTGCGGGCCGGGATCCTCGTGTGTCTTATTAATTTATTTATGTCTCAAATTCTGTCCTCCTTCCTGTTTTCCCCCACAGAGTACCTTACCCAAAACACCATGCCTTTCTGATTTCTTCTTTCAAAAAGTCAAAACAACAGTAGTTATAAGGCATGTTTAGTCCCCAAATAC
This sequence comes from Rattus norvegicus, assembly GCF_021556685.1. Classification (NCBI taxonomy): domain Eukaryota; kingdom Metazoa; phylum Chordata; class Mammalia; order Rodentia; family Muridae; genus Rattus; species Rattus norvegicus. Next base: position 58,083,005 of record NC_141555.1, on the reverse strand, counting down.
CTGTTCATTTGGCCATCCATTTGAAAATCTACAACAGTGATAATGCAGATATCAGGAAATAGCATCATAAATGATATTCAAAAATTAAATATTCCCAAGTTATCAGCTATCGGCTTGACAAAACTGGAAGAATCCAAGGACAAAAATATCCTTGTAATGTATGTAGAGAAAATTGATCAGACAAAAAAGAAAACAGATAGCAACCTTCCTGGATTCAACACAAGAGGGCATAAGTTCCTGTAGTATATTCTGTATGAGTTTATAGAGTTTATGGGCTAATACCTGGAAATGAACTCCTACGAAAACCAACAACAAACTAACTAGAAGCTGCAATATTTATAAAAGCCAAACAAATATGTGGAAGTATTATTTTCAGCTCTATATGAGAATATAAATGTTTATTAATTTATATATTAATAAAATATTAATTTAATGACTGCAAATTTTTATTGCAAATTTTTAAATAAATAGATTTTAAACTACTCATGTGATCATTAACTTTAGTGACTTTTAATGCATTACTGATCAATAAAGTGTTTTTTTGACTGTGATTATCACTATGAATATTCAACAAAATCAAATTATGTGAACCAGGAACTGCTCTTCTGTTTTCTATTTTTTCTTGTACAAATGTAAGAGGTTTACCTGCTTTTTCCCGTGTGCAACACATCCATGCCTAATGTCCAGGAGGTTGAAGAGGTTGTGAGATTCTGTGATGCTGAAATTACAGCCACTTGTGAACTCTCACTCGGGAGCTAGGGTTCGGTCCTGGGTTCTCTGGAAGAACAGATAGTGCTATTAATCACCGAATCGTTTCTTAATTTTCAGCAAACACCATTTCTTTGTAAATATAGTGCCTAAGGTGTCCTGTCTTCTGCATAGGCAACTGTTTTCTCAAATGTGATAATTTAATATTAAACACACATCCACTTGCTTCTTACCTTCATATATATATATATATTCACACAAACACACATACACACAGAATCACACACACAGTCACACACAGAGACACATGCACTACTGCTCTTACCTTCAAGTTTACTTACATACTTACTTTCTTACACACACACACACACACACACACACCTGCTTCTTATCTTCAAGTAGATTTAGTTATTTTCACATTAATTTGTTTATTTATTCACTTTACATGTTGCACACTGCCCCCCCCCAATTCACCCCTCTTACAATTCTTTCCCCAGCACTTTCTCCTCTGAGCAGGAGGGGAACCCTCGGGTATCTCCTCACCTTGCATATCTAGTCTCTGTAATCACATCATCTGACTCTGAGGCCAGACACAGCAACCTAGAAGGATAGGGGTGGGGAGGTAGAGGTAATATCCAGAAAGAGGCAGAGAGCTGGGGTAAGAGGTGCCCATGAATCAATGGGGGTTTCCTTAGCTGAGACTCAACGCCTCAGTGATATGGACCTGAAGAAGTCATCTCCTGTAGCCAGAGAGCAAACAAAATGGAGTGATAGAGACACCAACTTTTGACCCAAAATTTATTCTGACCACAAGAAATGAAAGGGCCGTGCATAGAGCACAGAGTGAGGAATGATCATCCAATGGTTAGTGCAGATTAAGGCCCAACCCATGGATGAGCACCAATCCGTGACACTATTAAAGACACTCTGTTATGCTTGGAGAAAGGAGTCTATCATGGCTTCCCTCTGAGAGACTCCACTAAGCTGCTGACTCAGACAGAAGCAGACATCCACTAGCAAAACCACAGGTGGAGCTCGGGGACTCTGATGGAAGAAGAGAATGAAAAGGATTATGGACTCTAAGGGCATGGCACTCCATAGGCTTTGTCTTCATGTGGGTACCGAACAACTAGAATTGGGCTTTCCCAAAACATGTTGTCTGTAAAATGGGATATCTGTGCCTTTAAAATTCATTTATTTATTTACTCACTTTACATCCCAATATCGGTGCTCCATCTTCCAGGTACGCCAACACGCATTTTCGGGAAAACCCGTGAAAAGACAAAGCTACACATTTCCTACCTATGTCCTGGGGGCTCAATGTCAGTCCATGTTCACTCTCTGGTTGGTGGTTCAGTCTTTGGCAATCCCCAAGAGTCCCGGTGAGTTGACTCTATTTGTCTTTCTGTTGAGTCACTCATATCAACTGGGCATCAATTCTTCACCTCTTTTTTATTTTTTTAAAGACTCCCCAAGCTCCAGCAAATGTTGGTGGTGAATCTTTACACTTCTTTCTCTCAGCTGTTGGGTGGAGTCACTCAGAGGACAGTTATGCTAGGAATCTGCCTGTAAGCATGATAGAGTATCTTTAATGTGTCAGGGATCAGTGCTTGCCCACAGGGTAGGTCTCAATCTGTGCTAATCATTGGTTGAATGTTCCTTCCATGTCTGCTGTATCTATCTTTGTCTCTGAAGATGTTGTAGGCTGTGTTCATGTTGGATTGAAGGTTTTGTGGGTGTTTTTTTTTTCCTTGTCACACCACTGGGACTCATGCCTGGCTACAGAAGTGGCATATTAAGGATCTGTATCCCCAGTGCTAGAGTCACATCAATAGAACCCTGGGGATTTGCCTTTCCCAGGTCTCTGGCACTTCCTAGAGATGCCCACCCAACACTTGTGTTTTCCATTCCCTTTTCCATGGATTCACTATACCTAATTCCTCCAAACCCACTATACCTAATTCCTGCAAAACCACTATACCTATTTCCTCCTACCCATTACTTTCTCTACTTCCCATCCCATTCAGTTTCCTTCCTCCCTACATCCACCACAATATCTATTCTGCTAAATGCATTTTAACACAATATTTAGGAAAAAACACTGAGTAAGTATAGAAAGTATCCCATAAGTATTTGCGGTGGATGTTTAGGCAAGTTATGCACATATTAAATTTTATAGAGGTCAAAATCACTACATATATTGTTAGAAGAGACATTGTCTTCATTACATTTACCATGAAGGAAAAGCATTTATATATTCTATTAAGTTATACAAGGGAAACTGTTAAAAGAGTTATACACATCACACAACTTTATTACTTTTAATGCTCTCTTTATTGCAAATATTTACACAATGAAAAGTACAAAGGCTGAAACTCATGGGAGTGTACTTTGTTTCAAAGTTAAAGTTTATATATACAGGTTGATGACAACAGTCATCTCAGACTCAGAGGCGATAAATACATCAGGGAGTTCTCTATTACTTTACCTGTCTTCTTTCCTTTATTCCTGATGAAGACTCATCTCATTTGCAGCCCCTATTGTGAGAGATGGATCATAAAATGCCTGAGAGTCTACAACCCAGAATCCATCTATAGGAAAGAAAAAAAGACAACATCTCCAAATGGTACACGCAATCAAAACTTTCTTGTAGATCTTAATACTTGAAACAAAATGCAAAGAGAAAACACATTTCCGAGGATATTACAATATACAGGAAATGATAGCTGTAGGAGGCATTATCAGGGGATTTTAAACATTTGTACCTAAGAATGAAACTGCCTCCATGAAGTTGAAGATTTATTTCTTTGGCAACAAAGTCAGTTTGCCTCTTAAAAGTTGTGCCATCTGTCCATCACTAGAGCAATGGCCATGCTTTATGAATGTGAACAAATAAACACATGCCAGTTTTCACTTCTTCAAACAATTTCAAGAAGAATCTGAGAGAGAATGTATAATGTTTTAGAGATACAATACAGGAATTTAAATTAGCCAGCAAAAATATGTTGTTAAAATTTTCTGCCTTCTATTAATAATTTTGACTATTCTTGCTATGAATAAAAAGATGGCTATGTAAGGTCTACCAATCCCCAAAGCCTGAAACATTGTGGAAAACTGTCTTACTCCTCCGTAACTTGGTGTCACTCTCATGTAGAGGACCAAGGAACTTTCTGTACTTTAATATATTTGATCCTGGGAGCATGCAAATAAATCTTTCAGTTCCAAGAACAAAGACATGGCCATCCAATGTGACCCATTTGAAACAAAATCTTTCTTCCTGACGTCAATGAACTTTAGCACACTGGTAACAATGCAGAGAGCAATATGATGGAATAATCCTGTAATAATAATAATAATAATAATAATAATAATAATAATAATAATAATAATAATAATAATAATAATAATGGAATAATCCCCTCAAGGGATCACGGAATAAGGATAGTAAATGTTGAGATGTGTTTTCAAGTGATATTGTATCCAAGAAAGCAAGTTTCAATAGGACAGACTCCTCACACATGAAAATTACTCAACCTGTCATGACTTCACAGAGAGAGTTGAGAACCAGAGTGGTCTTTTAGGACAAGAGAAACATTCGCCAACCTCCTTAATATAAAAGCAATCCAGACAGTCTGTGTGAGGATGGTTAGTTTATGCATGACAGACACACACACACACACACACACAAACACACACACACACATGCAACACACACAGATACACAGAGAAACACAGAAAGAGACATAGACAGACAAACTGACATACACTCAGACACAAACAGACACAGACAAACACACAGACACAGACACACACACATACACAAACACACAGACACATACTCATATACACACATAGAGAGACACAAAAACACATACAGACATACACAGAGACACACACACACATACACACACATATACACAAATACAGACACACAGACGATAACCAATATACAGATACACACACACACACAAACACACATACACACAAACACACACACAGATATACACTCATCTCTTGTCTCCTTCCTAGAGTGTCCAGGTGTGAAAGGATGGAGTGGACCCAGGAAACAGTCAGCCAGCAGAAGATTGGTCTGCGTGAAAGTGAATTATGGTTTCTTCCAAGGATTTCAGTGTCACAGCTCTGTTAGAAGGTATTCAGGGACACACTATCATTGTTTGTATAATTTCTCAGGGTGAACAACGGCTAAACAAACCTTAGAGTGCAGGAAGGGTTTTCCTGTGCATTTACATCATTTGCAGGTTTAAGGTACCAGGAAGCCCTCATTTGCTATATCTTTATAATCTCTTTCCCAGCATCAGTCTGTTGTTCAGGGATCTCCATTTTACCTCCTCAGAACTTGACTCCACTGAATGTGCCCCATCCCCGACCCTGAAGTCCTACTTGCTCGAATTCAAAGGATTGCAGGTTCGTACTCTGCATTCTCTGTCAGATTAAATCCTCAGGAACATGGCTATCTAGACACCATGAATTAATCTGTGTTTTCATCGAGTTTCCACATTAACTCGTATGTTCCCTATCTCTGGCTGTTTCTCTCTGCACCGCGCTATCCCTCCATCTTCCCCGCTGACCCTCCTCTTCTGTCCTCAGTCGCCCTCACTCACTCACAGAATCTGTTCCAGTTTTCCTTTCAGATAGGTCTATGCTTTTCCCCTCACGGGCCTTCTCCTTTCCTTTGTTCTCTCTGCATTTGTGGATTGTAGATATAATATGATTAATCTCACAGCTGATACTATGCATAGGTAAAGGCCTTCCATGTTTGTGTCTCTAGGTCTCAGTTCCCTCTTGGGCTGATTTTTTTTTCTAGTTTCATCTATTTTCTCTTAAGCTTCATGATATCATGCCTCGACCACTATGATGTCATTCACCCACCCCTATGATATCATGCCCCAAAACTATGATGTCATGCCCCACCCCCATGATGCCATGCCCCCGTCCCCATGATGTCATGCCTTTGCCCCTTGCTAAAGTGTTTGTACATATTCACCAGGTAACATTCTGAATGCTGCCCTGTCAACCACACTCCTCCAGGCTCCCACCATTTAAAGTACCTCCTCCTATCCTCTCCCATTCTACACTGAATGAGCAGAGGACCACTCTGGGTACATCCCCTCCCCGGGCTCATCAAGTCTGTGCAAGACTAGATTCATTGTCTCCCAGCAGGTCCTGAAAACGCAGCCCGGGTAGGAGAACAGGATCCACAGACAGGCAACGGGTTTAGTGAACCCACGTGGGGACCATTGTGCTTCTCTACCTCTCTCAGTCCTTCCTTCAGTTCTTCAGTGAGACTCACTGAGCTCCATCTGATATTTGACCGTGCGCGTCTGCTTCATTGTCAGTCGTCCCTTGGTGGAGCCTCGCAGAGGACAATAAACATAAAATGCAAACATAAGAAAGGACCATTAATAATGTCAGTGTTTGTCGTTTGCTCATAGGATGAGTTTCACATCCGGCCACTTATCCTTTGGCCATTCCCTCATTTCCTCTTCCATCTCTGTCCCTGTGTTTCCTATAGAGGGGGTAATTTCTGGGTCAAAATTTTGGGGGTGGGTTTGGGTCCTTATCCTTCCACCTTGGGTCCTCTGTGGCTACAGAAAGTGACCATTTCAGTATCTGTATCCCCACTGTTACGAGTCTCAGCTAAAGTCACCCTCATGGACACCAGTGTAGCCTCACCCATCCCAGATTGCTGGTAAATCATAGATATAGCACCCACCCTGGACTATCACTGATTTCAGTTTATTCTCTTGGCCCTCTGTCCCTCTTGCTCGTCTCTCCCAAGAAATGATTCTCAAACCACATTTCCCTTCCCATCCCCTTAGGCACCCAATCCTTTCCTTCCATCTGCCTCCTCTAATTAGTTTATTCCTTCTTCTGAGTGAAATGCAAGCATTTTTCTTTGCCTTTTCTCCTTGTTTATCGTCTTTGGTTCCGTAAATCTTAGTGTCGGAGGAAGAATGAAGAGGATGAAGAGATACAAAATGGGGAGGAAGCTGGCCTTCTATCTTGGTATAAAAAACAGGGAAGAACTACATGGTCCTTTGGAAAGCTCAGTTAGTCCTTGGTAGGGGTTGAGTGGTATCGCTGAAGAGATAGCCTTGATCTGAGCATTCTACATAAGGGACTAAGGAACTGTGAGGCTCTCAGAAGCAAATGAACTTCCCTGTTCTTATGATTCCTGGAAATTAGAGAGTTTATATCCTTCATTCCTTTATTCCAAAACCCAAGTGTTGTGAAGGGCATGGTTGTTTTCTTGAGAGGTCATGACCTTTACTCTTCTTTTCTTTTTTTTTTTCTTTTCTTTTTTCTTTTTTCTTTCTTTTTTTTTTAACTTGACTATTTCTTATATACATTTCGATTGTTATTCCCTTTTCCGGTTTCCGGAAAACATCCCCCTAACCCCTCTCCCTCCCCTTCTTTATGGGTGTTCCCCTCCCCATCCTTCCTCCATTGCAGCCCTCTCCCCAACAATCTAGTTCACTGGGGGATCAATCTAAGCAGGACCCGGGGCTTCCTCTCTTTTTTTCATGAAGAAAAGGTCCTAAGGAAGAAGGGAAAAACAAGTATTGTGTCCCTAACTCACGGTAAACTCCTCCATGCTTTGGATACCTATAGTGAAGTTTGGGTCTGACACTGATATTAGAGAGCGAGAAGTGATTCTAGTGGATACTTCAATAACTCAGTCGTTCCACTACTATTACTCTGACTACCACTTCAGATTTCCGAGATGTTTCTATATATATATACATTTTGAATATTATTTCCCTTCCCAGTTTCCTGCACATAAGATTGCTAACTTTTCCATGTCCTTCTACTCTAACCAATCTTTCTGCCTCATGATATTGCCTTTAACTGGGAGACAAACTAGGGATGACAAGAGCTTCTCTTTCCAATGTTGCCGAAAAAAGCCATCCTCTGCAACATATGCATTTGTATCCATAAGTCAGTCCATGAACTTTCTATGTACATTGGTCTAGTAATAAAAAGATCTGGTTCACTGGCATCGTTGTTCTTATGGGGTTGAAAGCACCTTCAGCTCTTCTAATCCTTTTTCAAAATTTACCAACAAGAGGTCCGTTTTCAGATCACTGGTTTGTTACTAGCATTCACTTCTGTATTTGACATGCTGTATCTGTGTCTCTCAGTAAATATCTGTACCCAGTTCCTTGCAGAATGTATTTCCTACCTTCATCAATCTTATCTAGGTTTTTTGTCTAATGTATACATATGTACTTTGGTGCCTCTTAAACCTATGAAGTTAATTGGAAAGTTAACATGGATTCTGAACAACTATGTCAAGAATATAGAATTCAAAAATGACAATTTCAAAGAGACTCCCCCTGTTTTTATGAACCTACTTGAAGTAAACTTTATTTTTTCTCCTTTTTTTCGGAGCTGGGGACTGAACCCAGGGCCTTGTATTGCTAGGCAAGCGCTCTACCACTGAGCTAAATCCCCAACCCTGAAGTAGACGTATAACTGGTCCTCAAGCCATCCTTTTCCCTGCACATCATATGGTATCTTACGTTTGGCCTGAAGAAAGAATCATGTAAATCATCCTAAACCCTCATGTCTGGCCATGAGAACATTGGAAGCTAGATAGGGTAGTACAGATATCAAATGGGACAAGAAACAGAATTCAATAGTCCATGTTGTCCTTTGCTTTCCTGATGTCTGGTAATTTTTTGATAAAATAAGAATTTGGGAGATTAGCATTTAAGGTAAGTACACAGAATTTACACTATTATAGTTACTCTATAGCTGGGCCCCACTTGTGACCATATCATTGCAGAAAATGGTATTGGAAACAGAATTTTTGTGTGTATTGAGAAATATTTACAAAGTCCCCTAACAAGGAATTTACAATAAGAAATTGAAATACAGGATATTTAAGTTCTTTTTTTTTTCCAGAGCTGGTAAGAGCACCAGTGGAAGGGGAAGCCCTGGGTCCTGCTAAGATTGAACCCCCAGTGAACTAGATTGTTGGGGGATGGCGGCAATGGGGTGAGGATGGGAAGGGGAGCACCCATTAAGAAGGGTAGGGGGGAGGGGGATGTTTGCCCGGAAACCGGGAAAGGGAATAACACTGGAAATGTATACAAGAAATACTCAAGTTAATAAAAAAAAAAGAAATTGAAATACAATATTCATTCAATTTTACATCTGTAGGGAAAATACTGGTCATTGGGAAACAGAGAAAACCTAGAAAATTCAACTGTATGTCACAAGAATGAACCAAGGAATAAAAATATTATCTAGGAGAATCTCCTACTCTCCATGTTCCTAAATCTTTTTCAACCATGTCAAGCGCCACAGCATGTAACCACTAGTGAATCAGCGAGAAGTCTCTAGCTTTAGAGAGAAGGAATATATAATTGTTTCCACTGTGTCACAGGAGACATACCTTTAAAGTGCAAACTTGAATCTTGTCAATGTAAGGAAAGTTGTTCATCAGGTAGTCCATGAGAGTTTTCAGTGACATCATCATTAGGCATCATGAACTTCACTCTTTTTGTCAAGTATAAAAGGTCCTAAGGAAGAAGTGAAAAAGAAGTATCTAGCTCTGAGTAAACTCCTCCATGCTTTGGATACCTATAATGCAGTTTGTGTCTGACACTGATATCTGGGAAAGGGAAGTACTTGTAGTTGAGACTTCATCATCTAAGTCTTTCCACTTGTATTATTCTGAATAACACTTCAGATTTCTGCATGAATATGTCTTACTTGGCAACTCTCTTTCTTTTATATCATTCTTTTTTTATTTTTTACCAAAATTTGATTTTTTAACTGAATGTTTCTATACTTACTTTTTTTTTTTTATTAACTTGAGTATTTCTTATATACATTTCGAGTGTTATTCCCTTTCCCGGTTTCCGGGCAAACATCCCCCTCCCCCCTCCCCCCCTTATGGGTGTTCCCCTCCCAACCCTCCCCCCATTGCACCCTCCCCCCATAGACTAGTTCACTGGGGGTTCAGTCTTAGCAGGACCCAGGGCTTCCGCTTCCACTGGTGCTCTTACTAGGATATTCATTGCTACCTATGGGGTCAGAGTCCAGGGTCAGTCCATGTATAGTATTTAGGTAGTGGCTTAGTCCCTGGAAGCTCTGGTTGATTGGCATTGTTGTACTTTTGGGGTCTCGAGCCCCTTCAAGCTCTTCCAGTTCTTTCTCTGATTCCTTCAATAGGGGACCTATTCTCAGTTCAGTGGTTTGCTGCTGGCATTCGCCTCTATATTTGCTGTATTCTGGCTGTGTCTCTCAGGAGCGATCTACATCCGGCTCCTGTCGGTCTGCACTTCTTTGCTTCATCCATCTTGTCTAATTGGGTGGCTGTATATGTATGGGCCACATGTGGGGCAGGCTCTGAATGGGTGTTCCTTCAGTCTCTGTTTTAATCTTTGCCTCTCCCTTCCCTGCCAAGGGTATTCTTTTTCCTCATTTAAAGAAGGAGTGAAGCATTCACATTTTGATCATCCGTCTTGAGTTTCGTTTGTTCTAGGGATCTAGGGTAATTCAAGCATTTGGGCTAATAGCCACTTATCAATGAGTGCATACCATGTATGTCTTTCTGTGATTGGGTTAGCTCACTCAGGATGATATTTTCCAGTTCCAACCATTTGCCTACGAATTTCATAAACTCGTTGTTTTTGATAGCTGAGTAATATTCCATTGTGTAGATGTACCACATTTTCTGTATCCATTCCTCTGTTGAAGGGCATCTGGGTTCTTTCCATTTTCTGGCTATTATAAATAAGGCTGCGATGAACAGAGTGGAGCACGTGTCTCTTTTATATGTTGAGGCATCTTTTGGGTATATGCCCAAGAGAGGTATAGCTGGATCCTCAGGCAGTTCAATGTCCAATTTTCTGAGGAACCTGCAGACTGATTTCCAGAATGGTTTTACCAGTCTGCAATCCCACCAACAATGGAGGAGTGTTCCTCTTTCTCCACATCCTTGCCAGCATCTGCTGTCACCTGAGTTTTTGATCTTACGCAATCGCACTGGTGTGAGGTGAAATCTCAGGGTTGTTTTGATTTGCATTTCCCTTATGACTAAAGATGTTGAACATTTCTTTAGGTGTTTCTCAGCCATTCGGCATTCCTCAGCTGTGAATTCTTTGTTTAGCTCTGAACCCCATTTTTTAATAGGGTTATTTGTTTCCCTGCAGTCTAACTTCTTGAGTTCTTTGTATATTTTGGATATAAGGCCTCTATCTGTTGTAGGATTGGTAAAGATCTTTTCCCAATCTGTTGGTTGCCATTTTGTCCTAACCACAGTGTCTTTGCCTTACAGAAGCTTTGCAGTTTTATGAGATCCCATTTGTCAATTCTTGATCTTAGAGCATAAGACATTGGTGTTTTGTTCAGGAAATTTTTTCCAGTGCCCATGTGTTCCAGATGCTTCCCTAGTTTTTCTTCTATTAGTTTGAGTGTGTCTGGTTTGATGTGGAGGTCCTTGATCCACTTGGACTTAAGCTTTGTACAAGGTGATAAGGATGGATCGATCTGCATTCTTCTACATGTTGCCCTCCAGTTGAACCAGCACCATTTGCTGAAAATGCTATATTTTTTCCATTGGATGGTTTTGGCTCCTTTGTCAAAAATCAAGTGACCATAGGTGTGTGGGTTCATTTCTGGGTCTTCAATTCTATTCCATTGGTCTATCTGTCTGTCTCTGTACCAATACCATGCAGTTTTTATCACTATTGCTCTGTAATACTGCTTGAGTTCAGGGATCGTGATTCCCCCTGAAGTCCTTTTATTGTGGAGGATAGCTTTAGCTATCCTGGGTTTTTTGTTATTCCAGATGAATTTGCAAATTGTTCTCTCTAACTTTTTGAAGAATTGGATTGGTATTTTGATGGGGATTGCATTGAATCTGTAGATTGCTTTTGGTAAAATGGCCATTTTTACTATATTAATCCTGCCAATCCATGAGCATGGGAGATCTTTCCATCTTCTGAGGTCTTCTTCAATTTCTTTCCTCAGTGTCTTGAAGTTCTTATTGTACAGATCTTTTACTTGCTTGGTTAAAGTCACACCGAGGTACTTTATATTATTTGGGTCTATTATGAAGGGTGTCGTTTCCCTAATTTCTTTCTCGGCTTGTTTCTCTTTTGTATAGAGGAAGGCAACTGATTTATTTGAGTTAATTTTATACCCAGCCACTTTGCTGAAGTTGTTTAGCAGCTTTAGTAGTTCTCTGGTGGAACTTTTGGGATCACTTAAATATACTATCATGTCATCTGCAAATAGTGATATTTTGACCTCTACTTTTCCGATCTGTATCCCTTTGATCTCCTTTTGTTGTCTGATTGCTCTGGCTAGAACTTCAAGAACTATATTGAATAAGTAGGGCGAGAGTGGGCAGCCTTGTCTAGTACCTGATTTTAGTGGGATTGCTTCAAGTTTCTCTACATTTAGTTTAATGTTAGCAACTGGTTTGCTGTATATGGCTTTTACTATGTTTAGGTATGGGCCTTGAATTCCAATTCTTTCCAAGACTTTTATCATGAAGTGGTGTTGAATTTTGTCAAATGCTTTCTCAGCATCTAATGAAATGATCATGTGGTTCTGTTCTTTCAGTTTGTTTATATGATGGATCACGTTGATGGTTTTCCGTATATTAAACCATCCCTGCATGCCTGGCATGAAGCCTACTTGATCATGGTGGATGATTGTTTTGATGTGCTCTTGAATTTGGTTTGCCAGAATTTTATTGAGTATTTTTGCGTCGATATTCATAAGGGAAATTGGTCTGAAGTTCTCTTTCTTTGTTGTGTCTTTGTGAGGTTAAGTATAAGAGTAATTGTGGCTTTGTAGAAGGAATTCGGTAGGGCTCCATCTGTTTCAATTTTGTGGAATAGTTTGGATAATATTGGTATGAGGTCTTCTATGAAGGTTTGATAGAATTCTGCACTAAACCCATCTGGACCTGGGCTCTTTTTGTTTGGGAGACCTTTAATGACTGCTTCTATTTCCTTAGGAGTTATGGGGTTGTTTAACTTGTTTATCTGTTCCTGATTTAACTTTGATACCTGGTATCTGTCTAGGAAATTTTCCATTTCCTGAAGATTTTCAAGTTTTGTTGAATATAGGTTTTTATATTAAGATCTAATGATTTTTTGAATTTCCTCTGAATCTGTAGTTATGTCTCCCTTTTCATTTCTGATTTTGTTAATTTGACACACTCTCTGTGTCCTCTTGTTAGTCTGGCTAAGGGTTTATCTATCTTGTTGATTTTCTCAAAGAACCAACTTTTGGTTCTGTCGATTCTTTCTATGGTCCTTTTTGTTTCTACTTGGTTGATTTCAGCTCTGAGTTTGATTATTTCCTGCCTTCTACTCCTCCTGGGTGTATTTGCTTCTTTTTGTTCTAGAGCTTTTAGGTGTGCTGTCAAGCTGCTGACATATGCTCTTTCCTGTTTCTTTCTGCAGGCACTCAGCGCTATGAGTTTTCCTCTTAGCACAGCTTTCATTGTGTCCCATAAGTTTGAGTATGTTGTATCTTCATTTTCATTAAATTCTAAAAAGTTTTTAATTTCTTTCTTTATTTCTTCCTTGACCAGGTTATCATTGAGTAGAGCATTGTTCAATTTCCTCGTATATGTGGGCATTCTTCCCTTATTGTTATTGAAGACCAGATTTAGGCCGTGGTGGTCCGATAGCACGCATGGGATTATTTCCCATATTTCTGTACCTATTGAGGCCCGTTTTTTGACCAATTATATGGTCAATTTTGGAGAAAGTACCATGAGGAGCTGAGAAGAAGGTATATCCTTTTGCTTTAGGATAGAATGTTCTATAAATATCCGTTAAGTCCATTAGGCTCATGACTTCTCTTAGTCTGTCTACATCACTGTTTAATTTCTGTTTCCATGATCTGTCCATTGATGTGAGTGGTGTGTTGAAATCTCCCACTATTATTGTGTGAGGTGCAATGTGTGTTTTGAGCTTTAGTAAGGTTTCTTTTACGTATGTAGGTGCCCTTGTATTTGGGGCATAGATATTTAGGATTGAGAGTTCATCTTGGTTGATTTTTCCTTTGATGAATATGAAGTGTCCTTCCTTATCTTTTTTGATGACTTTTAGTTGGAAATTGATTTTATTTGATATTAGAATGGCTACTCCAGCTTGCTTCTTCTGACCATTTGCTTGGAAAGTTGTTTTCCAGCCTTTCACTCTGTGGTAGTGTCTGTCTTTGTCTCTGAGGTGTGTTTCCTGTAGGCAGCAGAATGCAGGGTCCTCGTTGCGTATCCAGTTTGTTAATCTATGTCTTTTTATTGGGGAGTTGAGGCCATTGATATTGAGAGATATTAAGGAATAGTGATTATTGCTGCCCGTTATATTCATATTTGGATGTGAGGTTATGTTTGTGTGCTTTCATTCTCTTTGTTTTGTTGCCAAGACGATTAGTTTCTTGCTTCGTCTAGGGTATAGCTTGCCTCCTTATGTTGGGCTTTACCATTTATTATCCTTTGTAGTGCTGGATTTGTAGAAAGATATTGTGTAAATTTGGTTTTGTCATGGAATATCTTGGTTTCTCCATCAATGTTAATTGAGAGTTTTGCTGGATACAGTAACCTGGGCTGGCATTTGTGTTCTCTTAGGGTCAGTATGACATCAGTCCAGGATCTTCTGGCCTTCATAGTTTCTGGCGAGAAGTCTGGTGTGATTCTGATAGGTCTCCCTTTATATGTTACTTGACCTTTTTCCCTTACTGCTTTTAATATTCTTTCTTTATTTTGTGCGTTTGGTGTTTTGACAATTATGTGACGGGAGGTGTTTCTTTTCTGGTCCAATCTATTTGGAGTTCTGTAGGCTTCTTGTATGTCTATGGGTATCTCTTTTTTTTAGGTTAGGGAAGTTTTCTTCTATGATTTTGTTGAAGATATTTACTGGTCCTTTGAGCTGGGAGTCTTCACTCTCTTCTATACCTATTATCCTTAGGTTTGATCTTCTCATTGAGTCCTGGATTTCCTGTATGTTTTGGACCAGTAGCTTTTTCCGCTTTACATTATCTTTGACAGTTGAGTCAATGATTTCTATGGAATCTTCTGCTCCTGAGATTCTCTCTTCCATCTCTTGTATTCTGTTGGTGAAGCTTGTATCTACAGCTCCTTGTCTCTTCTTTTGGTTTTCTATATCCAGGGTTATTTCCATGTGTTCTTTCTTGATTGCTTCTATTTCCATTTTTAATTCCTTCAACTGTTTGATTGTGCTTTCCTGGAATTCTTTCAGGGATTTTTGCGATTCCTCTCTGTAGGCTTTTACTTGTTTATTAATGTTTTCCTGTGCTTCCCTAAGTGTGTTTATGTCTTTCTTGAAGTCCTCCAGCATCATGATCAAATATGATTTCGAAACTAGATCTTGCTTTTCTGGTGTTCTTGGATATTCCATGTTTGTTTTGGTGGGAGAATTGGGCTCCGATGATGGCATGTAGTCTTGGTTTCTGTTGCTTGGGTTCCTGCACTTGCCTCTCGTCATCAGATTATCTCTAGTGTTACTTTGTTCTGCTATTTCTGACAGTGGCTAGACTGTCCTATAAGCCTGTGTGTCAGGAGTGCTGTAGACCTGTTTTCCTCTCTTTCAGTCAGTTATGGGGACAGAGTGTTCTGCTTTCGGGCGTGTAGTTTTTCCTCTCTACAGGTCTTCAGCTGTTCCTGTGGGCCTGTGTCTTGAGTTCACCAGGCAGCTTTCTTGCAGCAGAAAATTTGGTCTTACCTGTGGTCCCAAGGCTCAGGTTCGCTCGTGGGATGCTGCCCAGGGGCTCTCTGCAGCGGCAGTAACCAGGAATACCTGTGCCGCCCCTTCCGGGAGCTTCAGTGCACCAGGGTTCCAGATGGTCTTTGGCTTTTTCCTCTGGCGTCCGAGATGTGTGTGCAGGGAGCAGTCTCTTCTGGTTTCCCAGGCTTGTCTGCCTCTCTGAAGGTTTAGCTCTCCCTCCCACGGGATTTGGGTGCAGAGAACTGTTTATCCGGTCTGTTTCCTTCAGGGTCCGGCGGTGTCTCTGGCAGGTGTCCTGCTGCTCCTGGGCCCACCCCCACGGGAGCCCAGAGGCCTTATACAGTTTCCTCTTGGGCCAGGGATGTGGGCAGGGGTGAGCAGTGTTGGTGGTCTCTTCTGCTCTGCAGCCTCAGGAGTGCCCACCTGACCAGGCAGTTGGGTCTCTCTCTCACCGGGTCTGGGAGCAGAGAGCTGCTGCGGGCCGGGATCCTCGGGTGTGGCTCTATACTTACTTTTAAAATATTATTTCTTTTCCCAGTTTCCTGCCCATAAGGTTACTATGCATTCCATTTCCTTCTTTCAAATCAGCCTTTCTGCCGCAATGCATTCCCTTGAACTGGGAGACAAAGTAGGGAATACAAGGGCTTCTCTTTCCAATGTTGCCCAAAATGGCCATCTTCTGCCACATATGCATTTGAAGGCATAGGTTAGTCCATGTACTTTCTTTTTATATTGGTCTATTATGAGAAAGCGCTGGTTCACTGGCATTGTTGTTCTTCTAGTGTTGAAAGCACCTTCAGCTTTTCGAATCTTTTCAAAATTTACCAACAAGAGGTCCGTTTTCAGATCACTGGTTTGGTCCCAGCATTCACTTCTGTATTTTACATGCTGTATCTGTGTCTCTCAGAAAATATATATATCTGGCTCCTGGCAGAATGCACTTCTTACCTTCATCATTCCTATCTAGTTTGGTTGTCTGATGAGTACAAATATAGATTTGGTGCCTCTTACACCTCTTTCATCCAGTGGAATGTTCACATGGATTTTGCCCAACTATGTCAAGAATGTAAAACTAAAAAATGCCAATGCAAATAGACTCCGCCCTCTTTTTATGAACCTATTGAAGTAGTCGTATAACTGGTCCTCAAGCCATTCTTCTTCCTGCCCATCATCTGGTATCTTACTTTTGGTTTTAATAAAGAATCATGGTAAAACATCCTAATTCCTCAAGTCTGACCATGGGAACACTGGAAGACAGATCGCGTAGTACTGATATCATATGGGACTAGATAACCAAATCCAGTAATCCATGATGTCCTTTTCTTTCCTGATGTCTGGTAATTTTTTGTTAAAATAAGGATTTTGGAGTTTATCATTTGAAGGAGGTACACAGTATTTACACTGTTATGCTCACTCTATAGCTGGGCACCCTTTGTGACCAAAATCATTGCAGAAAATGGAATTGGAAAACAGAATTATCGAGTACACATTTGGAATATTTACAAGATCCCCTGTCAAGGAATTAACCATAAGGAATTGAAATACAATATTCATTCAATTAAAGGTCTGTAGGGAAAATACTGGCCTTTGGCAGACAGAGAAAACAGAGAAAATTGAACTGTATATCACAGGAATGAAACTGGGAATAAAAATATTATCTAGAATTATCTCCTACACTCCATGTTCCTAAATCTTTTCTACCCATGCCAAGTCCCTGTCTAATTTTCTCCATTGAAAGCATGTAACTACTAGTGAAGCAGAGAGAAGTCTCTAGCTTTAGAGAGATGGGTTATGTATAGGTTTTTACTGTGTAACAGGAGACATACCAGGAAAGTGCAAACTCGAATCTGGTCAATGTAAGGAAAGTTGTTCAGCAGGTAGGCTATTGCAATTCTCACTGATATCATCATTAGGCCTTCCCTGAAAAAGCTCTTTTATCCTGCAGAGGCATAGCTTCTTTTGTGATGTCACGAGTGTTGTCCTGACTGCAATTGAATTGATGATATTCCTTCAGTACCTCTAGGGTTTACTAATTCGCTCCAAATTCAGAGTAAAGAGCCATTTGCAAGGGAGAACAAAGAGGAAGATGATATCAGAGATGGGGAGGAGGAAGCTGCCCTTCTGTCTTTGTATAAAAAATGGAAGAAATATGTGGTCTATAGGAAAGCTCGGTGAGTCCTGCGCAGGTGTTTAGTGGATTCGCTGAAGAGATATCCTTGACCTGAGCCTTCCACATATGGGTATTAGTAGTTGGGAGCCTCTCAGAAGCATCTGGACTTCCCTGCTTGTTATGGTTCATGGACATCAGAGATTATACAATTAATTTCTTACAAAATTCAAGAGTTAGGAAAGGAATAGTTGTTTACCTGAGTGCTCATGACACTTATTCTTTTTGTCACAGAGGAAAAAGTTTCTAAGGAAGAGGGAAATACAGGTATTGTGTCCTCAGCTCACAGTAAATTACTCCATGATTTGGATTCATTTAGTGCAGTTTGTGTCTGACCCTGTTATCTGGGAGAGAGAAGTGATCCTATTCGCCACTTCATTGTCCCCGTCTTTTCACTAGTATTTCTCTGCCTACCATTCCCTGTCAATGACTTTTTAGATTTCTGAATCAATAGGTGTTATTAGTTGATTGTACTCTTTTTTTTAATTTCTTTCATTTTTTTTATTTTTTACCATATTTTATTCCTTATTATTAATTGGATATTTCTATATTTATATTGAAATGTTATTTCGTTTCCCAGTTTCCTGCCCATAAGATCCCTAACCATGCTCCTGCTCTTGTTCTATTATGTCCCATACAGCCCCTTTACGTTCCAATGAACTGTGAGTCTAACCCAGGGAGAACAAATGGGTTGTCCTTCCATTGATGCTTAAGGAGGACTTAACCAGCCATAGTTGTGTCTGTGTACCTACATTGAATATTGGTTTAGTACCAGAGAGCACTGATTCATTTGCATTGTTGTTCATATGAGGTTAAAGCCCCTTCACCTCTTGTAATACTTCCCCAAAATCTACCAACAAGAGGTCCATTTTAAGTTCACTGGTTTGCCACTAGTACTCATTTATGAATTTTTTCTAAGGAAAGATTTATATCTGGTTACTGACAAAATGCACTTCTTAGCTTCATCAATATTATCAAGTTTTTGTGGCATTCATATATATATATATATATACAGTTCGATGGCTCCTGCAGTGAGGAAGTAAGGACGAATTTTAACATGGATTCTGCTCAACTAGGTCAAGAATGTAGAATCCGGGTAGGGATTTGGCTCAGTGGAAGAGCGCTTGTCTAGTAAGCCCAAGGACCTGTGTTCGGTCCCCAGCTCTGAAAGAAAAAAAAAAGAATGTAGAAAACACAAATGAAAATGGCAAATAGAGTCCCTCCTTTTCTTATGAACCTACTGAAGTACAGTGTTCCCTGGACTTCAGTCATTCTTCTCCCTGCCCATCCTCCTGAATCTTCTGTTTGGCCTGAAGAATGAATCATGGAAAAGCATCCAAAACACTCAAATCTGTCACTGGGACACTGGAAGGTTGATACTGTAGTACTGATATCAAAAAGGTCTAGAGAAACAAATTTGATACTCCATGTGGTCCTTTGATTTACTGCTGTCTGAAAAATTTTTGAAATAAATAAGGATTTGGGAGTTTACTCTTTGAAGTAGGTACACAATATTTACACTGTTTTACTCACTCTGTACCTATGCCCCTTTTTTTGCCAAAATCATTGCAAAAAATTGAATTGGAAAACAATTTTTGAGTACACATTCAGGAATATATATTTCCCCTCTCAAGGAATGTAGAAAAAATATTAATACAATATTTCATCAATTGATGGTCTGTAGGGAAAATACTTGCCTTAGAGAAACAGAGAAAACCTGGGAAATTGAAATGTATGTCACAGGAATGGACCTGGGAATAAAATTATTATCCAAAGAATCTCCTCTTCTCCATGTTCCTAGACCTTTTCTCCCCATTCCAAGTCCCTGACTAACTTTCTCCATTCAAACAACGTAACCACTAATGAAGCAAAGAGAAGTATCTAGCTTTAGAGAGATGTAGTACGTAAAGTTTCCCACTGTGTCTCAGGAGAAACTCCTTGAAAAGCCACTTTTGAATCTGTTCAATGTAAGGAAAGCTGTTTAGCAGGTAGGCCATGCAGCTCTAAGTGATATCACCATTAGGCCATGCCTGAAAAATCTCTTCTATCCTGGAGATCCCTATCTTCTTCTGTGATGTCACAAGTGTTGTTGTGTCTGCAACTGCCTCTCAGATATTCCTTCAGTACCTCTAGGGTTTACTAATTGGTCTCTAATTCAGAGTCAATAGCCATTTGGGAGTGAGAAGAAAGAGGGTAAAAAGAACAGTGATGGGGAGAAAGAAGTTCGCCTTCTGTATTTGTCTAAAAAAGGAAGAAACACTTGGTCCATTGGAAAGCTCAGTGTTTCCTGGTTAGGGGTTGAGTGGGTTTGCTGAAGAGATATCCTCTATCTCAGCCTTCAACGTATAGGACTTAAGAACTGAGAGTCTCCCAGAAAAATCTGGACTTCCCTGCTCCTTGAAATCAGAGAGTTTGTATCATTAATTTCTTTATTCCAAAAGCCAGGTATTGGAAAGGGCCCAGTTGTTTCCTGAGAGCTCATGGCTTGTATAACTTTTCCGAGAATAGAAAGGTCCTAAGGAAGGAGGGAAAGACAAGTATTGTGTCCTCAGCTCGAGGACACTCCTCCTTGGTTTGGATTCTTATAGTGCAGTATGTGTTTGACAGTGATATCTGGGAGAGAGAAGTGCTTCTATTTGAGACTTCACCATCTCAGTCTTTCCACTAGTATTACTCTGACTACCATTCCCTGAAAGTTACCCTTTAGATTTCTGAGTCAATAGGTGTGATTTGCTTGCAGTTACCTTTTCTTTTTCTCTCTCTTTTTCATTTTTTAGCAATATTTATTGCTTTTTCTAATTGGATATTTTTATATTTACTTTTCAAATATTATTTCCCAGGTTCCTGTCCATGAGATTCCTAAGCAGTCCCACTAACCTACTTCTATAACCCCCGTTACTGCACGTTGACATTCCCTTGAACTTGTAGTCAAACCTAAGGAGGAGGAAGTATATATATATATACTTTTGGTGGTTTCTACTACTAAGAATTTTGATGGAAGATATACTTAGATTCTGTGTAACTAGGTCAAGAATATAGGATTCACAAATGACAATGCCAAATAGACTCCCTCCTGTTCTTATAACCTATGGAAGTTGAGGTTTCACTGGACCTCAAGCCATTCTTCTTGCTGACCATCACTCAGAAACTGATGTTTGGCCTGAAGAAAGAATCGTGTTAATACATCCAAAACCCTCAAGTCTTGCCCTGGGACCACAGGCAGGTCGATATTAGAGAATTGATCTAAAAGAACTACAAAACCGCATTCTATAGTCCATGTTGTCCTTTGCTTAACTGATGTCTGGTAATTTATGGACAAAATAAGTATTTGGAAGTTCAACATTTGAAAAAAGTACACAATATTTACACTGTTATATTCACTCTATAACTGGGCCCAATTTGTAGCCAAATTTATTGCAAAAAATCGAATTGGAAAAATGAAAATTTTGAGTACAAATGCAGGAACATATATAATGTCCCCTATCAATGAATGTAAAATCAAAAAATGTAGCACAATTTTCACTCAATTAAAGGTCTGTAGGGAAAATACTGGCACCTGGGAAACAGAGAACACCTTGGGAATTGAACTTTATGTCACGGGATTGGACCTGGAATAAAATTAATCTCCAGAAGAATCTCCTTCTCTCTGAGTTCCTAGATCTTTCTAAGCCCTTGACTAGCTTTCTCCATTCAGATCATGTAACCACTAATGAAGCAGAGAGAAGTCTGTAACTTTAAAGAGATGTAGCAAATAAAAGTTTCTACTGTGTCACAGGAGACACGCCTGGAAAGGACACCCTTGAATCTGGTCAATGTAAGGAAAAGCTGTTCAGAAGGTAGCCATGTCAGTTCTAAGTGACATCATCATTAGGCAATGCCTGAAAAAGCTCTTGTATCCTGGAGAGCCCTAGCTTCTTCTGTGATGTCACAAGTGTCGTCTTGACAGCAAATGCCTCACAGATATTCCTTCCTTATATCTATGGTTTGCTAATTGGCCTACAATTCAGAGTAAAGAGCCATTTTGGAGGGAGAACAAATAGGATGAAGAGATCAGAGATGTGGAAAAGGAAGCTGACCTTCTGTCTTGGTATAAAAGGAAAGAAGAAATATGTGGTTCTTGGGAAAACACCCTGGGAAGATGGCTTTAGTTCTTTTGTTCTCTAGGTGCACCAAGCTCTTGGAGAAATTGCTGAACATCCTAAAGACCTTTGGGCCGATGGTTAAGTTTCTAGATACCCCTTTTTAGATTTTGACGGTCCTGGGGATTGCATGACTGATGGTAAATGTTTCCCAGGAAGAGTTTGAGAGTCAGATTGATTTTTAGATGTTTTAGAAGACATGGAATTTTTCAGATATAAAATATTTTTCTGCATATCCATTAATAAAAAGGACACTAACTGGCAAGCCCCAACACAAGGAGGCAAGTAAAATCATAGATAAAGCAAGAAATTAATCTTTACAACAAAAGAAACAGAAGCACACAAGCATAAACTAACCTCCAATTATGAAAATAAGAGAAAGTGACCATCACTAATCCTTAATATCTCTCAACTTCAATGGACTCAATTCCCCACTAAAAAGACCCATGCTCTCTCTTCCACATGGAGGTAGTCTCTACAAGGTCCCTCTACACACTCCCGGCATCTTACTGAGTCCTGATAGTCTCTCAGGTCTCTGAAATATTCTAGAGCCACCAACTACCTCCAACATTTTAGCTCCTGAAATTGCCTGTTTCCATTCATTCTGCTGAAAGTCAGGGTGTCAGTCTTACTCCCCACCAATAACTGACCATGTTCCCATCTTTCCCTTACTGTCTCCTTTCTCACCCAGGTCCCTCACTCTTCCCTCCTGATGTTCATTTCTTCTCCCTCTCTAGTGGGATTGAGACTCCTCACTTTGGCTGTTCAGCTTGTTAAACTTTTATTTTTTCTTTTATAAATATTAGATATTTTTGTTTACATTTCAAATATTATTCACTTTCCCAGTTTTCCGGTCATAAGAGTCCTATCACTTTCCCCACCAGTTCTTCTATAAACGTGTTCCCCCTCACCAACCACTCCCTTTCCCAGCACACCCTGACATTCCCCTACACTGTGGTACTAGCTTTGGTAGGTTAAGAGCTTCTCCTCCCATTGATGTCCAACAAGGCTACATATGCAGCTGCAGCCATAGTTCTGTCTATGTACAGTCTTTGAATATTGTTTTAGTACAGAAAGCTATGGGTCATTGGTACTGTTGTTTTTATGGTATTGAAAGCCTATTCACTTCTGGTAATCCTTTCTCCAAATTTACTAACAAGAGATTCGTTTACATTCCACTGGTCTGCCAATAACCTTCATTTCTATAATTGGCATGCTCTACCTGTGTCTCTCAGGAAAGATCTATATCTGTTTCCTGGCAGCATGCACTTCTTAGCATCATCAATCTTATGTAGTTTGTGGCAGATCTCTCTCTATCTATCTATCTATTTATCTATCTATCTATCTATCTATCTCTATCATATATATATACATATACATACTTATACATATATACATATACATACACACACAACACACACACACACATATATATATATATATGTATATATATACATATATATATATGTATTTATGTATATATTTGGTGGCTCCTACAGCTATGTGGTTAGTTGGAATTTTAGGATAGATTCTGTGCAACTAGTTCAAAAATGTAGAATTAGCAAAGGCCAATGCCAGTCAGACTCCCTCCTGTTATTTTTGAACCTATTGAAGTTGAGGTATCTCTGGACATCAAGACATTCTTCTTCCTGCCCATCCTCCTGAGTCTTGTGTTTGGCCTGAATAAAGAATCATGGTAAAACTTCCAAAACCCTTAAGTTTGGCCCTATAATCTATGATGTCCTTTTTGCTTTAATGCTGTCTCCTAATTTTTGGATAAAATAAGGATTTTGGACTTCATCATTTCAAGTAGGTATACAATATTTACACTGTTATATTCACTCTATATTTTGGCATGCTTTGTTGCTTATTAATTGCAAAAATGTAATTGCAAAACAAAATTTTTGTGTACACAATCTGGAATATATATATATAAAGTCTCCTATAAGGAAAGTACAATACGAAAATGAAATACAATACTCAATCAATTAAAGGTCTGGAGGAAAAATACTGGTCATTGGGAAACAGAGAAAACCTAGGAAATTGAAGTGTATGTCACAGGAATGGACCTTAGAATAGAATTATTATCCAGAATAAACTCCTCCACTCCATGTTCCTAGACCTTTTCTACCCATGCCAAATGCCTGATTAACTTTCTCCATTCAGAGCATGAAACCATTAATGAAGGAAAAAAACTCACTAGGTTTGGAGATGGAATACATAATGGTTTCCCCTGTGTTACAGGAGAGATACCTGGAAAAGGCACTCTCAAATCTGGTCAATGTAAGGAAATCTGTTCAGCAGGTAGGCCATGGCAGTTCTCAGAGACATCATCATTAGGCCCTGCCTGAAAAATATCTTGCAACCTGGAGATCCCTATCTTCTTCTGTGTTGTTACAAGTGTTGTCGTGACTGCAATTGCCTCTCATATATTCCTTCAGTACCTCTAGTACTTACTAATTGGCCTCTAATTCAGAGTAAACAGCCATTTGGAAGGGAGAATAAAGGAGATGAAAAGATCAGATATGGGGAGAACGAAGGAAGCTGGCCATCTGTCTTGGTATAAAAAAGGAATACATGGTCGTCGGTATAGCTCAGTGAGTACTTGGTAGTGATTTAGTGGGAATGCTAAAGAGATAGCCTTTATCTGAGCCTCCCACCTATGGGACTCAGGAGATGGGATCC
Source organism: Rattus norvegicus (assembly GCF_021556685.1). Lineage (NCBI taxonomy): Eukaryota > Metazoa > Chordata > Mammalia > Rodentia > Muridae > Rattus > Rattus norvegicus. Next base: position 58,058,562 of record NC_141555.1, on the reverse strand, counting down.
TCTCAGAAGAATCTGGACTTCCCTGTTTTTATGGTTCCTGGAAATCAGAGAGTTTATATCATTAATTTCTTTATTCCAAAAGTCAAGTATTGGGAACGGCACAGTTGTTTTCCTGAGAGCTCATGACCTTTACTCTTTTTGATAAGAAGAAAAATGTCCTAAGGAAAAAGGGAGAGACAGGTATTGTGTCCTACCTCAGAGTAAACTCCTCCATGTTTTGGATATCTATAGTGCAGTCTGGGAAGCAGCAGTGCTATTAGTTGAGATTTCATCATCTCAGTCTTTCCACTAATATTTCCACTGACTACCACTTTACTTCTCTGTGTCACTAGGTATGATTAGCTGTCAGTTTTCTCTTCCTTTATTCCTTTGTTTTTTTAATGTTTTAGCAATTTGTATTGCTTTTTTTAACTTGATTTTTCTATATTTACATTTAATGTTATTTCGTTTCCCATTTTCCTGCCCATAAGATTCCTACCCGTACCCTTCCCCTTCTTCTCTAACACCACTGACTGTGCCTTCACATTCCCTTGAACTGGGAGACAAACCTAGAGAGGACCAATAGCTTCTGCTTCCATTCGTGATGAACAAGGTCCTCTGCCACATGCAGTTAGAGCAATAGCTCTGTCCATGTACATTCATTGAATATTTGTCTAGTACCAGAAAGCTCTGGGTCATTGACATTTTTGTTCTTATGGGATTGAAAGCTCCTTTACCTCTTGAAATCCTTTCTCAAAATTTGCCAACAAGAGGTCTGTTTCAGTTCACTGATTTCCCACTAGCATTAATTTCTGTAGTTGGTATGATCTATCTGTGTCTCTCAGGAAATTATATACATATATATATACATATATACATATATATATATATATATATATCCGGTTGCTGGCAGAAGGCACTTTTTAGCTACATCAATCTCATCTAGTTTTGGTGGCTGACTTATATATATATATACTTTTGGTGGATCCTAAACGTATGTGGTTAGGTGGAATTGTAACATGGATTCTGAGCAACTAGGTCAAGAATGTAGACTTCAGAAATGACAGTGCCAAATAGACTCCCTCAAGTTCTTATGAACCTATTGAAGTTGAGGTTTCAACTCCGAAGATCCATATAAGAAGTACATTTGACCCTGCCCTTATGCAGAAATTCGACACATATTCCCTTTGTCGTTGGAGTTTAATTAATCTCAGATGAATAGTTGACAAACAAGAATAGCCTTTAGAATCATTTTACCCTCTCCACTAATAGTTTTGAGCAAATGGAACACTAAAAGATCACAAAAAAGAAATGGTTATAATCAAAAGATACATGCGGTTCAGCTCTAACTCTCATGGTCTAGGTGACTTTGGACACACTCATTATGGTCATGGATTGCTCTCATAAGACACTGCAGAAGGTTGTTGCTACTGCCTCCCTTTAAGTTCCAGGAAGACCAAGCCACCAGAGCTGATCAAGTTCCCTTAGAATGCACTTGAAAGCCAAATACGCTGAGGAACTTTTGATGTGCTTTAGCTCTATTGTCAAGTTTTTTTTAAGCCTCTAACAAATAGCAAGCTGTCCTTTTTACTCCCTCCTCAACACCTCTAAATGAGCCTTAGCTCAATTGCTCAGTTTCATTGGTCATAGCTCAGCACCCCAATATGCCCTCAAATACGCTGAGGAACTTTTGATGTGCTTTAGCTCTATTGTCAAGTTTTTTTTAAGCCTCTACCAAACAGCAGGCTACCATTTTTACTCCCTACTCAACACCTCTAAATCTGTCCTAGCTCAGTTGCTCAGTTGACATTAGTCATTGCTCACCACCCCAAGTATGCTCTCATCTTACTGTGTTTCTAACATCCTGCCTGCTACGCCAATTGCCACTCCATACTAGGTCTCACATGACTGGTAGCTCTTACTCCATCTGAAGTACTAAATCCTTTCTCCACCCTTGTGTCTAGTAACCTCCCTGCAGGAATACTAGATATCCACACAACTGGTTGGCCAAGAGCATCTTTATTGAACTATACAGAAACAATTTGGAAACAGGACCTTCAGTGTTCGCAGGATGATTCCTGTTCTAAGAATCAAAACGAGACCATACAAGACTCAATACATGTCTCCGGTTTTGGAAGGGAGATAGAGCAGTTAGAATTTCAGAGTTGAAATTCAAATAATTATAATATATATGTAGCATTAATTATGCCAGGAAAAAAGGATCCAAGAACGTGTAAATGGGTAACATTAAAGGCAAAAGAAAAAACAAAAACAAAAACAAAAACAACAAAAAAACATACTACAGCCAACAATGTGGACCTGTCAGAAAGGCTGGGCTTTTTCCGGCCATCTGAATTTGTACTTGAAATTCTTCCGACCAATTATTGATCTCTGCATGTAGAAAAGAATAAAAAGAAAAAGAAAACAAAATAAAATAAAAAATCAACAAAATGTAACAAAACGCAAAAGCAAAAGCAAATCAACCCCATTTCTAAAAAAAGAGGATCGAGTGAAGATTGTTTGAGGTTCTCATTTCCAACTACAACTACAAGCCACCAATATCTTTCAATGCAAAAATTATTCCTTATTTTATTTGAAACTTCTCTTTGGGTCAAAGAAAAAAGGTTTATACGATGCAAATACAGAAAACAGAAACAAATCATACTGTACAGCTCACCACTGATATTACTATGGTGACTGTGGGCAATGCGGAGAATACGTGTTTGACAATGGGTCTTGTGGTTTTCTATATGCTGGCAACATCTATGACTCTGATATGAGTTAGAGTCATCACCAAATCATCACTAAATGAACTGCTCCTTTTCTTTGGAGAACAAGATGTGGCAAACACTTGACTGACTATGATTTGTAATTTGGACTAGCATCTGTAGTAAAGCCATGGCATCTGATGGAAAATCCTCCACCAAAACACTGGATCGTCAATGTTGTTGCCAGCGAAAAACCATGTCCTGAGTCTACCCTGCAATCTCCAGAAGAGGTTTCAAAATGTCAAACTTCACAATATTTTATTTGTGGCTTTGTATTGTTGTCACTTTTTATTTTAAATAAAGTGTGATTTCTGGCATAATCCTTCTAATTTCTTCCTCATATAGAACTTCACTTTTGATCTCAAATTCCATTCATGAAGGGGTACTCTTTTGATGGCTAGGTTTTCTATTTTCCTTTTATGGCTTGCTGTGATTGCTTATTGTGGCTGTCTAAATGATGCATTATTGAGCAACTGACTCCATCAGAATGGCTTGTAGGCATCAGTATTTTGCATTTTCTTGATGGCTAGATGATGTTTAGGGAGATTGCCCACTGTGGATGGTACCAACATTAGTCAGCTGAGGAGGTTATAGAGAAAAGGTAGCTGAGCAGATTAGTAAGCAGAGTTCCTCTTAATTTTCATGCTGCTTCCGTGTGTCCTTTTCTTGTATTCCATTATGAACTGTAACTTGTGAGGTGAAAAAAACCTTCAATTTCCCACCTTGGTATTTTTATGATTACATTAACATAGTAGTACTAACAGAAACATTTGGCATTTTCTGGAGATCTGATCTGATAGTCTAGACTCGTGTTGCTATGTAACCTCACCTTTTAAATCAATAAATAAATACTGGACACTCCAATCTTTTGAAATATTCACTCTGCCAACAACATCACATTGTGTATGTAACCCTTACATTTTTTTAATCTCATGATATTTTTCCTCCCTCTTTGTTTCTCTTTAAAATTATCTCCCTAAGCATGCTAGCACTTAACACTTTAAAGTTGTCCTCTGTCCCATAGTAGAATAATTATAGTCAAATTCTTGAGTTTCATATAAGTGGGTGATTTATTGTAGTAAAATTTTCTAATCAATATTTATTGCATTAGCTTTATTAATTAATTAACAATTGACATTACTATATTATCTGCTTATACTTAAAAATATAAAAGCTTTGATTGATTCAAGTCTTTAAGGTCCTTCAGAACATCAGCTGGAACATTTCCATATATATTCTGGATGGATCATCATTACTTCATATGTCTTCTAACTAATAGTATGCTTTATAACTTTGCTAAACCAGGGTATTTTGTTATATATTTTAAGAGTGTTTCAAGTGTAATATTTCCCTGATTTTTCTCCCATTGCTTGAAATTGGAAAACAGTAAAGATAATGTGTTCTGAGTAATCACTTTGAATTCTACTATTTATGAATGTATTTTCAACTTAAAGAAACTTAATCTTTTAGAGAACAATTGTCTCTATTCAGGATCACTTCTATCTAATTCATAGTGGTCTTTGCATTTTAAATATTTTTATCCACAATATTTAATTTTATATTTTCAGATTATTGTGAGGGGAATTTTACCCATATTTTCTTCCAGTATGGTTTGTATTGGCAAAAAGTAAAGCTAAGGAATTTTGTGTGTTCATATGATGTTCTGCTTTTATGACCCTATTTTTCAGTCTTAAGAGACTGATACATTTTTAGAGTTTTTAAAATGGTATCACAACATCTGCAAATGAGAACATTTTGATTTCTTCATTTTTCATTTGTATTCCCTGGATCTTCTTCAGTTGTAATATTGTTCTAACTAAAATTACAAATATTATAATACATAGGTATGAAACCAGTGTATATTCTTGTCTTCTCCTGCTTGTAGTGGAACTGCATTTGATTTTTCTCTCTTTTGCAAGATGATTTTGGTTGGCTACTTTTACCTTGCCTTTATTATGTTGAACTATATCCTCCATACCTACAGCTTCCCCAGGACTAATCAAACTTGTATGTCTGGGATTTGAAGAAAGCTTATCTGGTTGAAGATTATTTTTAATGTTGACTTGAATCTGTTCACAAGTATTTTATTGAGAATATGTGTGTATAGGTGTAAATTAGTGTGTAATACTCTCTCTTCCTCTCTTTGTGTCAGTCGTCTGTAACTTTTTCTCCCTCTCTCATTACCTTCCCTTTTGCCTCATTGTCCCCCTGTCTCACTCTCTCTCCTTATATTCTTTGTCATTGTTAGATAAAAACAGATTCCAAAATATAATTTTAATGTATTCAATCCTTTTCTCTACTTTATGAAATAGTCTTAGACACTTTAAATGCTATTTAAATGTATATTCATTTTTTTCAACTGAATACATGTGGTCCTATGATATTTGAGGTGGGAGAAATTAAATACCTGATTCAATGTAATTGTTTAGTATAGAGCTGTTTAAATTATAAAAAAATGAGCTGATTTAATATTGATAAATCGAATACATCTAGTATTTATTGTCACTTCCAACCCCGACCAGCAGGAAAGGAGTGACACCCCACATTCTTCTCAAAGCAGTTTATTCAGGAACCCTTTTGTCTGCAAGCATGAACAATGCCTTCATCCAGCCCCCGAGCCCACTCCCTTATATCCTCCCTCAACCACCTCAACCGTCCAGTCTGCGTAACCTCCGTTCATAGGTCCACGTCACATGGCCTGATCTATCGTCATGGTGCGCCTGGGAAGCTCTCACGATTGGCCGTGGCTTAATTTAAGGTGCTAGTCTTGAAACTCTGCAGCAGTCCCGGGCTCCATCTTGGGATTGCCACTACACCCGCTCCCCACAGTAAATCACGAATGCTTTAAAATATATTCTAGATTTTGGACTGTAAATCTAAATAATCTGTGTTTTCTCCATGTTTCCTATATTCTCTTTCATTTTATTAATTCAAACCTTTCATTACCTAACATGGCCAGAGATTATGACAATCTTGTTAATACTTTCCAGGAGTGACCTCTTCCTTTCATTCATTATATAGTTGTCTACATTTTATTGATTTCAGCCAGAACGAGTTGGATATGCATGTTATACCCCAAGGCTAAAAAGGCATCCTGAAACAAGGTGCTAAGAGACTGTAGGTGCCCAAATTGTGGGTGGGATCAGACATAAAGAGCGTCGTCTGGATACAAGAAGTGCTACTCTCATGTCACATAGCAGCTGTGGTTTCCTGCACAGCTTCAAGCCAGTCAACAGTCCAGAATGCAGTATAAATGCCTGAAAGCTGTTCCTCCTAACTGACACACTGTGGACAGTTAGTGTCTTTTGTTGGAGGATTGAAAAAATTTTTGTAAGGGATTATCATGGGATTATTAAACAGTATTTTAATGTAGAATTTACAGAAAAGTAGGATTCAAAGAAATAAAATGATGTTGACAAAATAAATGGGTAAATTGTCCTCAAAATACTTTGGTGGAAATTCTCAAAAAATTAAACAATTAAAGTATATTCTACAATTTTATGTACATAGAGTATGTTTTCTGATATAGGGATGTTTCATAAAGTGACCTTAATGAATTTTCTTAGCTACAACAGATCTGCCAATTCTGTGAGTTTAATGGGAGCACATTATATGATTTGACCTTAGCAAATTTAAATTAAAGTGGCTATTTTCAAAAATACTAAGCATTGTTTACATGTACACGTTGAGCAATGAGCTTCTATAAACCAAAATAAAAAACTGAAGAACTATATATCAAGGATAAATAATTAAATTGGGCTACATATCTAAACAAAAAATTCACAATTGAAGAACTCAAATCAATAAGAATCTAATGGCAAATATGTATCATCCTTATACATTATGGAAATGCAAAACAAAATTATTCTGAGATTTTTTTCATCATTTCAGAAAACCTAGGTTAATAACACATGAGCCAACTGATCTTTACTGTATTATGGAGAGAGGGGAGCATTCCTATTCTCCTGGTGGGAAGGCAAAATTCTATAACAACTTTTGAAATCAATATGATGTTTCTTCAGGAATATGGAAATGGATATGCCTAATGATATAACTCGAGGGTATAAATCCAAATGTTGATTCATCCTAGTATATAGACCCTTCATAATGTGAAAATATTCAAGTTCTTCCTTAACAAATGAAGACATAAAGAAAATGGATGCTTTTACAGATCAGAAAAAAGGAAAGCATGGAATTTTCAGGACAGGTATGGATCTTGTGAAAGTCATCATAAATGAGGTAATCCAGATAAAAAAGGAAAAATAGGATACAAATTCGCTATAATCTGAATGTTAATTCTCCAAACTGTGTATCTGTATGATCAGTTTAGTGTAAGTGTCAAGGGACATGGTCCAGACTGTCTCCATTTTGGGAAGTACAAATGTACTTATGGATTGCTGAGGGACACAGTTAGGAACAGGAATGTCAAATGTGAAGAAACAGAGGGCGACAATGGAGGGAATATAGAGAAGTACAGCAAAGACTGAGAGACATTTGAGGCATGGAATGGAAACCTAATGGGATAGAAATACAAAATATGTTTGTTTTTTTTTTAATTTAACATCGAGGTAACTAAAGATTTATAGCTATAAGGACAAAAGATAAAACTTTAATTTTGTTTATCTTTGTGAAATTTCAATACTAAGTAATTTATGAAAATTATGGATTTCAACTTTCAGTAAACCTGAAACAGTACAGATAATGAATATATAATCCTTAAGGAGAACAGATGTGAACATCTCTATTGTAAACATAAATATCTTATATTATAAACAGTATGTGTGTAATATAATCTCTTCGTTTTTTTATATTTTGAATGTCATTGCTCAAACTGGTCTTTTTCTTGATTCCCCATTCTGATCCTTTGCGTTTCTAATATGGTGCTCCCCCATCTCCTTGCCACTTCACTTTAGCCTTCCAACATCCCCCTTCTCTGGGATATGATGTCTCCACAGGACCAATTGACTCCCTTCCCAGATATGGCAAATGAGGCAGTTGTCTTCTCCATATGCTCTACGACCTATGTAGCAGAACCCTTTGACTGACCCAAGTATATTCTATTTGGTAATAAATTTCCTGAGCCTAGAAAGTGTAAACTTAATGATCCTGTTGTTATTCATTTTAGGCTCAATCCCCTTCAGATCCTTCAGGCATTCCCCTAACTCTTCATTTCTGGCTATCAGGTTCTTTCAAAAGGTTAGCTGTATCTACATCTGTCATGGTCAGGTGATGGTGGAGCCCCTCAGAGGACCGACATATTAGGGTATTATCTGCAAGCACATCTTGAAATCAGTAATAAGACCAGGATTTAGAGTCTGTGGATTAAATGGTTCTTATGGTGTGGAGTTCTCCTAAGGCTCTTCTCTTCAGTCTTTGCTCTGTTTTTGTATTTGCATTTTTGTAGGCCTTGGATATTTATAGGATAAAGATTTTGAACTGTGTGTGCAGCACCATTCCTTCACAGGTGGGCATGTCTAGCTATAGGAGGCAGTCTCTAGTGGTTCTACCTCTTTGCTGCTTGGTATTTCAACTACCATTATCCCATTAGGTTTATGGGAACCTCTTGCATCTCTGGCACCTGGGACTTTCCTGGCGATACCCAAGTTCACCACCCATCACTGATATACTTATTGTCATTTATTCCACTTTTCCTCTGGAATCCTCTCGTTTCTCTTTTCATTGTTGCAACTAACCTCACTTTGTTCATCATTCTCTACCTATAAATAAGTCCCGCCATCCCTCTGCCTTTCATGATTATTTTGTTCTCCCTTCTAATTTGGTTGCAAGCATCCACAATTTGACCTTCTAACATGTTACCCTTCATATGATAAATGCTCTGTATAGTGGGCATTCTGAGATATGGGGTTAAAATCGATTTGTCACTAAGTTCATCCCATGTTATTTCCTTTTTGATCTCTGTTACTTCACTAATTTCCAGCTACATCCCTTTGCCTACAAAGTTCTTGGTGTCCTCATTTTTAATACCGGAGTAGTGTTCCTTTGTTTAAATAAAGCACATTTGTTTTCTCTATTTATTCCTCAGTGGAGTTGAGGTAAATCACGCTTGTTTCCAGCCTTCGACTATTTTAAGTAAGGCTGCTGTGAACCTGTTCAACCACATGTCTTGTTGTATGTGGATCAAGTTTGTGTGTATGTGGTGAAGTGAGTGGTAAAGCTGGGTTTTCAGGTAAAGCTATTTGCAATTTTCTCTGAACCTCCACATTTATATCCAAGTGGAGTAGTGTTCCACTTTGTCTACATCGTAGCCTACTCTGCTACTTCATCAGTTTTTTATCTTAGTCATTCTGATTGGTGTAATATAGAATCTCTGGCTCATTTTGATTTGCCTTTTTCTGAGAACTATGGATGCTGAACATTTCTTGATGTCTTTCTCAGCTATTGAGATACCTCAGTTGAGAATTCTTGGTTTGGCTCTCTACCCAATTATAAAAGTTTGGATATTTGGTTGTCTGGGACAGTAAGGAAGAAGATATCAATATGGGGGGGACAACCACAATAAAAGGTGAGGGGAAGAGGTTAGGCGTGTGGACAGGAAAGATAAAAACAATTGAAATGCAAATAAATACCCAATTTAATAAAAATGGAAAAAGTAATCTTCCTCTTCTACAATCTTACTGTTAAGTAAATATAGCTTTTGAGATTTAAAAAAAATATTTCCTATGGAAATTAAAATTGTATATGCACAGGGAAGGCTAGTGCTCAGCACTATGTGAGCTGGTTATCTGGAGCCTGAGAATTAAACTTGTGTTCTAGATCTACCTATTAGAATATTTTGAGGAATGTTTTTTTTTTAATTATTTCTACAAAATAACTGAGCCTGACACTTCTTTGTTGAATATGTCCAATTGTTTTTGCAAAGATACAGAACAGTTACTTAATCTTTTCACAAAAAATGTCACATATATTTCAGCATTGACTCAATATGAATTAGGGTTGATATTATAAGATATTATTAACTTATTGATTTCATATAAAAGCAAAATCTGTACCTGGTTGTTTATTGCCTCTTTTTATCTGTTTTATTGTATGAAATATCAAAATCTACATTTGCATCCCATTATCATTTATTTAAAATATTAATTTCATTGATTGTAATATGGCCCAGATGCAGTGGAAAATGGGAGGAAAAATGAGGACTGCTGAGAAGCGTTCAGTCTCCTCCTTGTGAAGCTTGGCATATATCAAAATCAGAAGGGTAGAGTGACTAAAAGTCATATGTAAAAATGAAATAATAACAAATGGTGTATATGTTGTGAAAAAGATAAGCAAGCTTCATATTTAAGATTTTTAATATTTAAATGGGCAAGTTATTTTAGATTGCTTTTATTGGAGGTCTTTCTGAGGAGATTATTAGATCTTAGTAACAAATGCCTACAAATATGATACACTGCTATGCTTATTATTTTAAATTAATGATACCTGGAGTAGGCAAATGCTGTATGAAGTTTCATCCACTATACCCCTGTTTAGAGATTGGATATGTCAGAGATGAAAAGGGTTATCTTTGCTTCCTTATTGAATTTTATTTAATTAAATGAATGATTTCAAAAAGAAATATTAAAGAATATAACCATAATTGAATAGATTTTTGTCACAGATAATTGTTGTGTTCTCAGTATAGAGCAATTTCATTAAAGAGTCGTGCAATATTGTTAGTTTATCTGAGTCATTCATCACATTAAATCATCCAATAACCTTCAGAATGTTCAAGTTAAAAATATCCATATTGTAACCTGTACCAAAATTCAACTTTATTTTCTTTTCTTCTCTATTACACTTTGGTGCCATTTTTTCTAGTATTTACCATGGATTTTTAAATAAACCTGCTCCACTCAGGTCACTTGTAAATTAATCCACTCAGAGTCACTTGTAAATATTCTTCAACAACTTTCACTCAATATGAAAGTTCAGGTCTTTTACACTTTTTTTTTTACAATTGCATGAAGCACTTCCCTGCATGAGGTCTTCTACAAACTCTGCTTTCTTTTTCACAAGTGTTCCTCCTATGCTTCCTGTCACATAGACAGCTTTCAATTTTAGGTCTGATTAGAACTAGTACTTTGTAACAACTTTGTTTTTCTTGTCTAAAGTTTCATTGGAACAAACTGTTGGCACACAATTTATTAGGGCAAAAATAGATAATTTTGGGTTTGGGGATTTAGCTCATTGGTAGAGTGCGTGCCTAGCAAGCGCAAGGCCCTGGGTTTGGTCCACAGTTCCGAAAAAAAAAAAAGATAATTTTATTATCTCATATAACAAGAACTTATAAGTATCAACCAGTTTGTGGTAATCTTCCATGAATGTTTCACCAAGATACTTCCCTTTTAATATTCCCAGTCTTTTGATTTGTTTCCAGATATCCCGGATCCCTTAATGGTTGGATTAAAAAGGATTCACTGTCATGATAGGAAACTTAGTCTTAGAAATTCCCTGTTAGTTGCTACCTCTGAATAAGGATGTTTTAATCAGATCATGCAACTTGACTCCACAGAGATGTCATCCTTCTCTAGTTAGCATTTGCACACTTTTGTCCAAAATACCATGTCTTAGCCAGAGTTTCTATTGCTGTTATAAAATACCATGACCAAAAGGAGAAAAAAAGTTGGGAAAAAAGTGTTTATTTTAGTTTACCTTTTCTTTTTTAAAATTTATTTAATAGAATTTTACAATCCAGATCTCATCCCTCTCCCAGCCCATATTCTGACTGTTCTACATCCCATACCTACTACCCACAAGCCCATCTGAATGAAGATGTCTCCCACTCCACCCCTAGTCTACCAGCCCTCTACACTCCCTGGGAACTCAAGTCTCTTGACTGTTATGTGCATCTTCTCTTGTTGTGTCCAGAAACAGAACTCCTTTCTTAGAGGCCTCATATTAGCTGGTGCATGATGCCTCATTGATGGCACAGTGTCTGAAAAAAACACTGTGGTCCAGGTTAGTTAACACTGCAGGTCTTCCTACAGGGTTGCTCCCCTCCTCAGCTTCCTCGGGCTTTTCCCTAGTTTGACCACAGGGCTTGGCAGCTTGTGTTCATTGACTGAGTGTAATTGTCTGCATCTGACTCTTTCAGCTGCTTGTTAGGTATTTTCAGAAGGTAGTCATGTCAGTTCCATTTTGTGAACATGGCAAAGCATGAGTAATAGTGTCAGGCCTTGGGGGACTCTACTTAATTTGGTTCCCAGATATGGCTGGTCACTGGGATTCCTTTTACTCAGGCTCTTCTCTGGTTTTGTCCCTGAAGCTCTTTCAGACAGGAACAAATATGTGTCAGAGAATTGATTTGTGGATGGCCACCTTATCCCTCACTTGATGATCTCATTTCCTCATGGAGGTAGACTCTTCAAGTTCCCTCTACCCACTCCCGGACATTTCACTGAGTCCTGATAGTCTCTTATCTCTCAGGTCTCTGGAATATTCTAGAGCCACCACCTACCTCCAACACCTGAGCTTCTGAGGTTGCCTGTTTCCATTCATTCTGCTGACACTCAGGGTTTCAGTCCTACTCTCCACCAATAACTGACCATGTTTCCCTCTTTCCATTACTGTCTCCTTTCTCACCAAGGTCCCTCACTCTTCCCTCCTGAGGTTCATTTCTTCTCCCTCTCAAGTGGGATTGAGATTCCTCACTTTTGCTGTTCAGCTTGTAAAACTTTTATTTTTCCTTTTATAAAAATTAGATATTTTTGTTTACATTTCAAATATTATTCACTTTCCCAGTTTTCCAGTCATAAGAAACCTATTCCTTTCCCCACCAGTTCTTCTATAAAGGTGTTCCCCCTCATAACCATCTCTTTTCCATCACCCCCTGACATTCCCCTCCACTGGGGTTCCAGCTTTGGTAGGCCTCAGAGCTTCTCCTCCCATTGATGCATAACCAGGCCATTCCCTGCTACATGCGCAGTTGGCCCAATGTTGTGTCCATGTACATTCTTTGATTATTGGTTTAGCAACCGAAAACTATAGGTCATTGGCATTGTTGTTCTTATGTGCTTGAAGCCCATTCAGTCCTGGTAATCCTTTCTCCAAATTTACTAACAAGAGGTTCGTTTGCATTCCACTGGTTTGCCAATAACCTTCACTTCTGTAATTGGCATGCTCTACCTGGGTCTCTCAAAAAAGATCTAGATCCGTTTCCTGGTAGCATGCACTTCTTAGCGTCATCAGTGTTATGTAGTTTTGTGGCAGATTGTTCTTTCTATCTATCTACCTATCTATTTATCTATCTATCCATCTATCTATCTATCTATCTATCTATCTATCTATCTATCTATCTATCTATCTCTATCACCATCTTTCTATCTTAATCTATCAATCTGTCTATTTATCTCTCTCTCTCTCTCTCTCTCTCTCTCTCTCTCTCTCTCTCTCTCTCTCTCTGTATGTATGTATTTTGGTGGTTCCTACAGCTATGTGGTTAGGTTGAATGGTTGAATTTTAGGATGGATTCTGTGAAACTAGGTAAAAAAAAGTGGAATTAGGAAATGTCAATTCCAGCCAGACTCCCTCCTGTTATTATGAAACTATTGAAGTTGAGGATTTTCTGGACACCGAGCTATTCCTCTTCCTGCCCATCCTCCTGATTCTTGTGTTTGGCATGAAGAAAGAATCCTGGTAAAAACTCCAAAACCCTTAAGTCTGGTGCTGAGAACACAGGAAGGTAGATATTATAAAACTGATATCTAATAGGACTAGATATCTGCATTATATAGTCCATGATGTCCTTTGTTTACTGATGTCTCATAATTTCTGGATAAAATAAGGATTTGGGAATTATCATTTGAATTATGTACATAATATTTATACTGTTATATTCCCTCTATAGCTGGGCAGGCTTTATTGCTAATTCATTGCAAAAAATGGAATTGCAAAACAGAATTTTTGAGTACATATTCAGGAATATATACATATAATGTCTCCTATAAAGAAAAGTACGATACAAAAATGAAGTACAATATTCAATCAATTAAAGGTCTGTAGGGAAAATATTGGCCTTTGGGAAACAGAGAAAAACTGCACTTCTTAGCTTCATCACTCTTATCTAGTTTTGGTGGCTGATATATATATATATATATATATATATATATATATATATATATATATATATATATATATGTGTGTGTGTGTGTGTGTGTGTTTGTGTGTAAACACACACATATGTATGTGCATATATATACTTTTGGTGCCTCCTAGAGCTATTTGGTTTGGTTAGGTGGAATATTAACATGGATTCAGCGCATCTAGGTCAAAAATGTAAAATTTACAAATAACAATGTCAAATAGACTCCCTCCTGTACTTATGAAGGTATTGAAGTTGAGGATTCACTGTTCAAGCCTTTCATCTCTCTGCCCATCCTCCTGCTTCTTATATTTTTCTTAAGAAAGAATCATGGTCACACATCTAAAGTCTTCAAGTCTGGCCATGGGAACACAGAAAGGTAGATAGTGTAGTACAGATATCAAATGTGACTAGAGAACAGAAATGTATGGTCCATGTGGTCCTTTGCTTTATTGAGGTCTGGTAATCTTTGGATAAAAAAAGGATTACGGAGTTTATCATTTGAAATAGGTACACAGTATTTACACTTTTATACTCATTCTATTGGTGGGCCCCCTTTGATGCCAAAATCATAGCAGGAAGTGGAATTGGAAAACAGAATTTCTGAGTACACATTCATGAATATTTACAAAGCCTTCTATCAAGGAATATACAATAAGAAAGTGGAATACCATATTCGTTTACAAAAAGGACAGGTCGGAAAATTCTGGCCTTTACAAACAGAGAAAACCTAGAAAATTGAAATGTATGTCATGGGAATGAACATGGGAATAAAAAATATTATACAGAAGAATCTCCTCCACTTCAAGTTCCTAGATCATTTCTACCCATGCCAGGAACCTGATGAACTTTCTCCATTCAGAGCATGTAACCACAAGTGAAGTAAAGAGAAGTCTCTAGCTTTAAAGAGAAGGAGTACATAAAGGTTTCCCCTGTGTCACAGGAGACATACCTGGAAAAAGCACTCTAGAAACTGGTCAATGTAAGGAAAGCTGTTTGCAGGTAGGCCATTGCAGTTCTCACAGACATCATCATTAGGCCTTCCATGAAAAATCTCTTGTATCCTGGAGGGCCCTAGCTTCTCTTGTGATGT